>NW_027122254.1:600000-910390 GCF_030686945.1 Centruroides vittatus | reverse complement strand
ACGATGCCTCAGGCCCTCCCATCCTTTCTTCTGACGCTTTATTATATTTCTTTTGTTTTCCTTCACACTCGAAACTACATGAACTAATTTTCTGGCATTTATAACCAATATTTTATTACATGCAGCTGTAGCCCTAGGGAAAAGCCTATAGCTACAGCTGCAACCTCTCTCCCTTTGTTGTTTCTGCTTATCTTCTTGAAGAAATACACAGTTACTTGTTTACGTACCAGCTGTACCAATCATCGCTACTTGTTTACGGCGCCATGCCATCCGGAGTGCTAAGTGGGAGGGCTGCAACTGGGAGGCACAATGTAAGCCACCCATTGTTTTACTTTTTTCGCATTTTTATACATTTTGTTATTTAAATTTCTCTGGAATTTTTACTTTGTGACAGTTTATTTCTCTCCAAAAAAAGTCTTTAATTAACATTTATATAAAAAATGATTTATAGGAAATGTATTTCGTGGATTTCGATAAGCTTATGCATGGTTATTGTGGGGCACTAGAAAGCATCCCTCTTAAAGCCCTAGGAAAATCAGGTTACGATAACGAATTGCTTTCAAAACCAAAAAACCGATAGATTTTGAAGTGACAAGTAAATTTCGTACGTACTGTATATATTAGGTCGAAAATCTGATGGATAATGGTGTTAGTAACACATGGAAATACGAAATCAATTGTGTGATGAAACAGCGATATGGGTGGGACCCGGTCAGCAGTGGCATTGCCAGTTTGAAAGATGGCGACGAAATGATAGTGAAGTATATAATTGTAACCTTCTTCCCTCTAATGTATTAAATTAAATAATTAACTCAAATAACCAATTGGTAGAGATGTACGAGGCTTATCAAACTTTAACGAAGCCAAGTAATCGAGATCACATCAGGAAAAGAAAATTAGTCTTCTTTTCTTGATGTGATCTAGATTACTTGGCTTCATTACAGCTTGATAACCCTCGTATATCTCTACCAATTGGTTAATGTTTTACAATTATTTAATTTGATAGTAAAGTATGCTCAAAACATAAATCAAATCGGATTATGAGCAATATTATAACGTACGAACTCTAATATCTTGAACGAAGTCAGTGGATGATCGATCGATCGAACATGAAGTAACGACATAGTAGCTAAGTGTGGAGTAATAAATACCCAATCGATGGTTAAAATGAACACGAATTATTTGATATTTCACTTACCTGTCTTATTGTTCTTCTGGGGTATGCCGTTTCCCCTTGTAAATTGTCCCCAAATTCTTTTTCCAATTTCAGCGTAAAATTTTTCATTTTCGTCAGCTGTATTTCGTGCTTCTTGAATTTTTCTTCTATGTTCCTCTACGTTCATGACTGTATCGAAAGTCAACAAATTTACGGTCGCCTGAACAGCTCAAACACAATGGATGGAGGCAGAACAGGAACGAAACAAGTTTCGGAAATTTGGAAGTAAGTAGGCCTAAAGTAACGTCATCTAGCGGTGTTAAGTTGAGCTATAACTATTTTTTTTATCTGATGAGCATCGATCTATGGTCTTAGATTTTAAAATAAATAAATCAAATAAGAATGTATAGTTAATTCCCGTTTCATCGTGTTCATAGAAAATGATCCTTAATGTACTGAATTTATTCACTGTAATCTCCACGTTTTAGATTTAAATTACGTTGTGGAAACAAGAAAATTAAGAATAAAATGGAGATTATAGCAGTGGCGTGCCGTGATATTTGATGATAGGGAAGCTGTGTTTTTGTAAGAAGCCGACTTCCAGGGGTAATCAATTAATTGCTTGTCAGTGATGGTGTAGGGTCCATTCGTATGCGAGTGGTGGCGGAGGAGACAAAGACGACAAGTATCTAACAAAAACCGTTTATTTTAACATAAAATAAACTTACACTATGTACAAAATAGTATGCTTTAGGACAGGCCTGGCCAACCCAAATTGTTTCGTGGGCCACTTTGGTCACGCGTAATATTACGATGGGCCACAATTTAGAAAAACATGCTTTTAAAAAAGTAAAACAAATTTTATTCATTTTGTATTTGTTTTACTAAACTCAACTAAATAACAGGGAGAAGAAAAGCCAAGTGATCGTCGTAAGCACTATATTGTGTTCATAGTCAATAAGATTTTATTGTTACACCCAGCGCCGGATTAAGCCTCTAGCGGGCCCTAGACAAAATTTAAATTGGGGCCCCATTTAAATAAGTTGCTTCTAAACAAATCTTATATAATGTGACATTAGTGTGAGATCGGGGGGAGGTAGGAGGAAGTCGTATCTCCCGTTTCTCCGACTCACTTGTCAAGGATGGCTGTTTTGTTTCTCAGCGTTACGCGTTACGCGAGTGGATAGGAGGTGAGATGCATGGGGTCGACGATAAGGCGAAGCGATATTCGAGACAAAGAGGACACCAGTTAACAATAAAAACAAGATTTATTAATATTTAACAAAGGACACCAATACAAAATCTGACTAACTTTCCTATGTCGCGTAGGGGTCGAGAGAGAGCTTACAGGTTCGGTTCATACCTCATTAGTTCGTTTCCTGACAGTTAGCACCTGATATCCTCGATGTGGAGATTAGTATCCGAAATAGGCACAGTTTATAATGTCGCGACTGAGCGCGGAGACGTTCGGACAGTAGGTCCGCGTCGGCGACGACGAGCGACGGTGTTTGTCCGGCAGATGGTAAGAGACTCCCCGGAGGGGGGAAAGGAGTGTCTTTTATAGTTTTTGTCTGGGAAATTAGGTCACGTGATCGTAAGCGGATGACGATTTGTGTCATAGGTGTTCCCGGGATTCAAAATACATGACGAAGTCGGACGTTAAGTATAAACAAAGGACGGGAAGACGATCTGTGTACAATTTAAGAACAAAGGATTGTTGACAGTTATCTGGCCGGGGACGCATATTTTCTCGTCCAGGGCCGTTTTTAGACAGGATGTTTATATGAAGGAAAAATTCCTAAAACGAGTTATTACAAAAAGTGACTCTGCTGGAATTCCAGATCTCACATTAGCGTAGCTAGCATGGGTGACACCCGGTGAGGATATCGTGGTATCACCCCAAGTCACACCGTAGTGTCACCCTTTTTAACTCTTTTATAAAACACTATTGAATTGTAATATCTTCGCACTCGAGCAACTTGAACGCTATATCGAATATGCAATGTCGCGACGTATAAGTTTAGATTTAGAAAACAAATCATACCCATCCTTACATCAGTACTACCACGAGAGGCGGCCCTAGGAATATTTGTAGAGGGTGCGAGAGATCTCGTGGCGTACATCACTTCTGACGCACGGGTGGCTGTTGACCTTTTTTTTTAGGTAATGGCTAGTCGAGCGGAGCTTAGTAGGAATTGTTAAATACAGCCTTTTCTGTCCTATCGAATTTCTTAAATAATTTTAAACTCGTTTTGAAACAGAGAAATCTTCTGCACTGAAGCCGGGCCCCTCCGAATTACGGGCCCTAGACATTTGTCTACTTTGCCTATTCGATAATCCGGCCCTGGTTACACCAAGCAGTGGTGAGCTGTGACGTTTGATGACAAGGAAGCTGTGTTTCTGTAAGAAGCCGACTTCCAGGGGAAATCAGTTAATTGCGCGTCAGTGATGGTCTAGGGCAGGGATGGGCAACCTGTGGCCGCGACGCATAAAATGTGAATAAATATATCAATTTCCCAGCTTAAGGATGTATGCAGCAAAAATTCAAACGTTATTTTTACAACTTATGTTTGTGATTAGTTTTTCCTGCAATGAATTTAGTAAAAATTAAAACAAGAAACCGGCTAGCAGATACATCGAAACTCATTTAAAACGAGCAGTGATTAATATTTAACCAAATAATTCCAATATATTACGTTTACATCAGTTCTAGAAGCTAAATTATATACTTGTGCTAATTTATAATTACTGTATATGAATAAATAATTTTGATTTATGAACTTTTTTTTTCTCTTTCTCTTGCATGCGGCCTGCATCAGTTCAAAAGTCTTAAAATGCGGCCCTTACATAGAAAAAAGGTTGCCCATCCCTGGTCTAGGGAGTCCATTCGTATTCATTTGTTCGATAAGCCAGTAAAAACTGTAGACTTCTCTAAATGTATTTTTAATATTACAATTACATTCTGAATCGCTAGCCACGATATAAGGGCTAAAATTAAAAATAAATTATAAAAACTTACTCGGTGAAATAAAATGTGCGGTGGATATACATACCTGGTACAATATATTGTTCAATTGTATTAATATACTTATAAAGAAAATTACAATTAAATGTAGCTTTGTAACGAAACGTACATAAAATTAACATAAAATATTCTTTGAGAGTGACTAAAAAACTGTTTAGTCACTCTCATTGAACTGGAAAAATTTTTGTCTTAATTATCTAATATTACGAAGAAATCAGTTCCCACTGTACTCGGCTAGAGATTGGTTCGGTTAAGCTTTTGTTTAAGTAAAATTCTGACTCTTTCGGCAGGGTTTTATTTATGTCCCCAATTCTCTAATCTCTTAATTATTTAATTACTTCTTAAGTAGAAATAAGTCGAAACCAGTTACTTTGTACCTGAATATTTGTAGTCGTGGGAAAAAAGTGGAAAGACAAATTTTTATGACAACGGATGCATAAATCGTACATTTAGGGAAAATAAATTCTGGAGCTTTTTTGTACCTTGTGCGTCTCATTCATTAAATTTGGTTGTAAATGATGCTATCAAAGTAACAGTTAATTTTTTAATATTGTACAAGAATTGCACACAATTTTTTTACATACTCTTATAGATGGGACATACGAAATCGTAATATGGTTTAACATTGAAATCCGTAAGTAATATGAGATGGGAGAGCAGAATAAAAATATCAAATATTTTAATGGATTTTTTTAAACTTTTGTCAACTATACAGAACTATCATAAAAACATACTAGTAAATTTCTACAGTGGCGTGCCGTGACATTTGATGATAGGGAAGCTGTGTTTCTGTAAGAAGCCGACTTACAGGGGCAATCAATTAATTGCGCGTCAGGGCCCGTTCGTATTCGTTTGTTCGATAAGCCAGTAAAAACCGTATACTTCTTTAAATGTATTTTTAATAGATTATCTGACATACTTAATAAATAAGAAAGTTCAATATAATTACCTCCGTTATTAGATTCAATAAATTCCCTATGCCCTCTAAATGCCAATTCTTGCTTTGAGAAAAAAACATATAACATCTATTAATTTAGATATATCTATTAATCGTAATTATCTCGTTAAAATTTTCAATATTTATTTTATATTGTCTACCAATGTTAAATTATATTCCGCTTTGATTTCCAAATTGCTTCAATTTTACGAAAGAATCGTCATTCGTCATAAATTTTATCGTCAAAATGTCGAAATTCTTTTGTCGACGTATTTATATTTAATTTAGGCATTAGTCTTTCTCTTTTAAAAATGTGTTCTTTTACATTATACGGTCTCGAGCAGTGGCGTAGCGTGGGTGTCAGCCGCCCGGGGCGGAGGAAAATTTCGCCGCCCCCTTATTTAGGTATCTCAATTCAAAAGACTAAAATATAGAGTAATTCTAAAGAACTTTTCGGCAAAGAACAATCAACATTATTGTGTATTGTACAGGTATAATGTGTATTGTGTATTTATTGTGAAATTTTGCCGCCCCCTAAAAGTGCCGCCCGGGGCGGTCCGCTCCTGCCACCCCCACTACGCTACGCCACTGGTCTCGAGCCAAAACTTTTTTAAAATAAATTTTTGAATCACTAGCCACGATATAAGGGCTAAAATTAAAATTATAAAAAAAGCTTACTTGATAAAACAAAATGTGTGACGAATATACATACCTAGCACAAAAAATTCTTCAATTGTACGAATATACTTTTAAAGAAACTTATAATTAAATATAACTTTGTGAAGAAACGTACATAAAAATAACAAAATATTCTTTACTTTTTAAATCTTAAAACAATCCACTTAGTGAAATAGCTCCCTACGAGTGGCTAATGAATGGAATCAGAGACGGTCCAGGTAGGTGTGTGCGTGCCAAATCCCGAGGGTGCCGATACCGGTCGATGTCAAATGCCTCTTTTGTCGCATCACTAGATATATATCAAAGGACGCGACAGGGTTGTTGTAAATTTTAAACGTTTCTCACCGTAGCTGTAAAAATCTAAATATGTTAAACTTAACAGATTGTCTGTCGTTCGTTTTCTAACTAATTGGTTTTAGGACCAAGTGTTCACGGAAATTTCCAAAATTTACAACTTTTCGGTCACTCTCGTTGAACTGGAAAAATTTCCGTCTTTATTACATCTAATATTATGAAGAGATCAGACCCCACTGTACTCGGCAAGAGATTGGTTCGGTTAAGCTTGTGTTTAAGTAAAATTTTGGCTTTTTCATCGGGGTTTTATTTATGTTTCTAATTCCCTAATTGCTTAATTATTTAACTACTACTTAAATAGAAATAAGTCGAAACCGGTTACTTTGTACTCGAATATCTGTAGTCTTGGGAAAGAAGTGGAAAGAAATTTTTATGACAACCGATACATAAATCGTAAATTTAAGGAAAATAAATTCTAGAGCTATTTTTTGTACCATTGTACGTCTCATTCATTAAATTTGATTGTAAATGATGCTGCCAAAATAACAGTTAATTTTTTAACACTGTACTATAATTGTACACGTTTTTTCTGCATCCCCTTAGAGTTGGGACGTACGAAATCGTAATATCACCGGTTTAACATTGAAATCCGTGAGTAATATAAGATGGGAGAGCGGAATAAACGCGGAATAAATATATCAAATATTTTAATGAATTTTTTTAAAACTCCTGTCAACTATACAGAACTATCATAAAAACATGCCAGTAAATTCCTATCGGTTGGGTTAAGTTATAAATCTAGTATACAGTGGGCAACCTTTTTTACAACACGGGCCAGAATAAATTTTACGTTTTTTCCGCGGGCCGTAGTAGTTAATTGACGCCTTCTTGTGACTTGTAATTTTTTTAGTCTGCAAATATGAAATAAATAAATAAAAAGTTAATTATTACATTTATTTCTCTTATCGTTTGGAAAATTACAAAGAATTGGAAAAATAACTATTAATTAGTTATTTTTCCAATTTAATAATCTATTAAAGATCTTGCGGGCCGGATAGAAACTTTTCGCGAGCCGTAGCTAGCCAGCGGGCCGGGGGTTGCCCGCCGTTGAGTCTACTCGTGATTCACATAATCGGGCGAGGGCGGCCGAATATCTAGCAGGCGGGCGACTAACAGCCCACAACCGGTCCGGGATATAAAATTAGAAGCTTTATGTGTGAAGCATCCACCAGCTAAACCGGGTGACGTTGGTGCTCTGTAAAGCGCATGCGCCAATGCCTATAATCTGGCTGCTTGGAAGTTGACAGGCAGGCAGCTAACGGCTCAGAACAGGTCTGGGATATAAAAGTAGATGCTATATGCGTGTGTCGCTTCTACCAGCTAAACCGGGTGAGGTTGGTGCTCTTGTAAACTGCATGTGCCAATGCCTATATAATCTGGCTGATTGGAAACTGACCCGGTTTCGACACTCCTTCCGCCACTGAATTATTCGAATATACAATAGCAATCTTATCGTTTTTTTCACATGGAGTATAGAAATTTGTAAAAGATACATAATGCAGTTATAATAAAATATTAATTTTAATTAATGCGAAGTACGTTAAAATATGAAAATTTATATTTTATAAAATACAAGGGAAGGTAATTGGAAGGTGGAATCGGCGCTTCCATCGCTTCCAATGACGGCACGCCACTGAATTCCTATCGGTTGAGTTAAGTTATAAATGTACTGTGGTCTGAAGATCACGTGTTCTGTTGCGTAACCGGCTCGTAACCAGCTCCTTGCGTGGTTCACGTAGTAAAGGAGGAATAGGCCCGCATAGTGTAAAAGTTCCCCGTTTGTTGTTGTAAAAGTTAATGGGAGAAGGAGAGATATGTGGTCTGAAGATCACGTGTTCTATTGCGTAACCAACTCCTTGAGTGGGTTACAGGGTAAAGAAGGAATATGCATTCTCGATGACAACCGAAAAACCCGGATCAAGGAGGAAAGGAGGTGGATCGCGCATGCTCAAGGGAAGAAAAAGGACTTTTTCGGCAAAAAGGGAGTGAGGACGTGTAGACGAGAGAGTCGCAAGATTGTTTTTTTTGTGTGTTTTGTTTCCTTTGTTTTTGTGTCTGTTATAGTGGAAGGACAGAGTAGTGATTGGAAGGACTAAAATAAACCTTAAGTTCCTTGCATTGGAGTCATGGAGTGTATGACTTATTGCTGTTTCTTTTTGTTTTGTTTCTGCACGGGGAATACTCTCAAGATACTTTCCCACAGTACTTATGATTCACATAATCGGACGAGGGCGGCTAACAGCCCAGAACCGGTCCGGAATAGAATCATTGAAAGCGTTATACGTGTGTAGCTTCCACCAGCTAAACCGTGTGAGGTTGGTGCTTTGTAAAGCGCATGCGCGAATGAGTATAATCTGGCTGCTTGGAAGCTGACTCGGTCTCGACAATACAGCGCTTCCATTCCGCCACTGATATTCGAATATACAATAACAATCTTATCGTTTATTTCACATGTAGTATAGAAATGTGTAATAAAATACATAATGCAAGTATAGTAAAATATTAATTTTAATTAATTCAAACTACGTTAAAATATGAAAATTTATATTTTAGAAAATACAAGGGAAGCGGCGCTTCCAATTGACAACCTCACAATGACAGCACGCCACTGTGGATTATAGTGAATAAATTGAGTACATTAAGGATGATTTTCTATAAACACGATGAAATGGGACTTAACTGTATGGGACGTTTCGAGTTAAGTCGTTCTCGATTATACGTTGTTTGTTAAAAAAAAAAAAAATATATATATATATATATATATAAGTCGACTCCGCATAAGTCGTCACCCGGATAACTCGACACCATTAGTTAAGTAGTCACTTCTGTGGTCCTGGCCGACTTACGTAGGCATTAATGTTAAAACTCCGGTTTAACTCGTCACTACTTGATAAGTCGACATACTTTTGCTGCCCCACTCTCCGATAAGTCGTCACCCCCTCCTGAAAAAATGAATTCAACCGCACGTGTGGTGCGAACTAATTTTTTTCAGGAGGGGGAGTCGATTTATAATTTATTTATTAATATTATTAATATATATATATACATATTAATAAAAATGCCTTAACATTTTATGTATTTTTATGTATAAAGTATAACAGATAAACAAAAAGAAAATATATAATCTACATCAACGTCACACCAGAATCCAATTTTGCATTTTCTCATGCCAGAGGCATTAAGAATCTTTAGACGTTACTTGCCAACGATTGACAATTGCGACAATGATGTTTTCAAGGCGTTCGTGATCGTTGAAAAAGAAAGTCGAGACAGTTAAGTGCTCAAAACAAACAACACTAAACGAATTTTGGGTGTACTATAGATTACTATCTATGGAATTTCGGGACTTTAAATATATATTTGAACTGAGGGGACCGAGACGAGTTCAACGGTATCCTACTTTTGGACCGGAGACAAAAAATAAGAAAGTTATCATACTTTTTTCGGCGATCGCGCGATGATCGGGAGTCGCGTCGCTCTTTCCGCTAAGCCTATCGCGTGTTTAACAGGCAGTCCGCCAAGTCGGCCATATATACCTTCATCAGTGGCAGATGTTGATCCATGAGCACACCGATCGTCTACAGTTCGAGTTAAGTCCTTTTCGTACATCCTCGCTAGTCGATCTCGGGGGCTACGGCCCATCAGTCTCGCTATTGCTCGCGGTCGGCTAGTACTACGAGCCGACCGCGCTATCGCGATGCTTAAACAAAAGGAAAAAAAGGAACTGGCGTTCGACTGTTCGTGCTTCCGACGGACTTCCCCCGAGAGGAGAGCCGCCGGCAGGCCGCGGAGTGTTTAACGTCACTAGTTATTGATTCACGGTAGTTCTTGAACAAAAGAAGAAAAAGGAAATGGCGTTCGACTGTTCGTGCAATTTCTTTGCCTTTCAGCGTGTTTTTTTAAAATTTGTTTGCATACTTTACCGCGAGATGGCAGCACTAGCAACTACGGTGCCGTCTGCATGAAAGCATTAAAAAAGTATGATAACTTAAAAACTATGATAACTTTCTTATTTTTCGTCTCCAGTCCAAAAGTAGGGTATCGTTGAACTTGTCTCGGTCCCCTCAGTTCAAATATATACTCAAAGTCCCGAAATTCCATAGATAGTAATCTATAGTATCCTCGAATTTTTCAGTTTTTCATGTACAAGTAATTGTAAATGGAGGACACAATATATTGTAAACCTATACTACTGTATAACGCACTACTGTATTTTCCTAATTGTATTTTTCTGGTTTTTTCCGACTTCGCTTTAGTCGTCACATCGAATAACTCGACACATTTTCACTTCCCCTTGGGTGTCGACTTATGCGGAGTCGACTGTGTGTGTGTGTGTGTGTATATATATATAACTTAAACTTGATATATATGTTATGTACAAAGTGATTACTCGGACATTATTCATAATGCCTGGTTATTATGAATAATGACCAAAAAGCGTGCGCAGTGTGATAAATATTGATTAATTTATCTAATTGACCGGTCATTATGAATACTGCTATCATCTAGTCGGGCAAAGTGACAATAATACGTTCAGGAGTGATCATCCATCCAACATACGCTAACCGGCACTCTTGAGTTGCGTGTGCGTATCGCGTTTAGTACCAAATTTTAAATTCTGCGACATTTTAAATTGATTAAAAACTCCACTTATTTCATTTAGAGATATTTATTTTTTTGCGAATTATTTTAAAGTATTTTAAAAAGAACATGTAATCTTTTAAAACGAAGTACTATTAACTATATTAATTAAATGGTAAAATTTTACCTATGTGCACCATCATGGCGGTGGTCGCAACTGTTTGTGCTCCTGACAAATTCCTCCGGAGGGGAGCCGCCGGCCGGCCGCCGATTGTTTAACGTCACTAGATATTGATACGTGTGTTCAAGAACTACCATGAATAAATAACTAGTGACGTTAAACAATCGGCGGCCGGCCGGCGGCTCCCCTCCCAGTTGCAGCCCTCCCACTTAGCACTCCGGATGGCATGGCGCCGTAAACAAGTAGCGATGATTGGTACAGCTGGTACGTAAACAAGTAACTGTGTATTTCTTCAAGAAGATAAGCAGAAACAACAAAGGGAGAGAGTCGCGACCTCCGCCAAATTCGGTACTAAACGCAATACGCACGCGCAACTCAGATTCGAGTGCTGATTGGCTAGCGTATGTCGGATGATCACTCCTCAGCGTATTATTATCACTTTGCCCCGACTAGATGATAGCAGTATTCATAATGACCGGTCAATTTGATAAATTACTGAAATTTATTACAATGCCCGATTTTGTTTGTCATTATTCATAATGCCTGTATTAATCAATTTGTCCATAACATATATATCAAGTTTAAGTTATATATATACAATAAATGAGAATAAAAGTATATATAATCATATTAAAATACTCAGAATCAGAATCGAAATATCAGAATCATCTATTGATGCTGACGATCCACAGCCATCTACGTCCGCGATGTAATTAAACAGATTGAAAGTAAATATTGGTAAATTTAACATAAATTAGTTTTTTCTACTATCGCAAAATAATTTTAATAACTATATTTGTTATTTAACCTTACAAAATCATTTTATTTTGTAATGTCGTAGAACAAACCACATTCAAAAATAGTCAGCGATGTACTGTAAATAGTGTTGCCACCTTTACAAAATCGCTGACCCGGACCAAGGTCCTAGAATATATTCTAGGACCTTGGACCCGGACGGCAGGTCAGGTTTGTTCGAACAGAAGTTCCTGACGCATGCGCAATGTCATTTTACAATGCAAAGAATAACGTGCATGCCGGTTCTAAATCAGTTAGGGACTAGGGACTTGCGTAGGAGTCAGTGCCGTAACTAGCCATTCCTGTGCCCTGTGCAAGAAATTGCATTTAGGCTCCTTAACTAATTAGGTTTGGGAAATTAATAAAACAAATACATGCATTTTGGGCCCCCCTTTCAAGTGGGCCCTGTGCAGGTGCACCTGTCGCACCTGCCTAGTTACGGCACTGGTAGGAGTAACGTATGTAACCTAAATTAAGAAAGAAAGAACAGATAATTTAGCTCCACAGAAGACGTGTACGAACGTACAAGCAAAAAAAAATAAATAAAAAATAAATAAATAAATAAAAGAAAAAAAAGGTCGAGAGGGAGGTTGCGAGTCACACGTCCGGGTAAACAGAGTAACATGGCGGAATGGAAGATGAGTTTCAATGAGTGTGAGGTCTTTCGCTGTTCAAATGATGTAAATTTATAAAAAAATATTTGCAAGAACTTTGTTTTATCGTAATTTCACAATTTCTTTGAAATTCCCGGACAAAATTAATAGTTCACCCGGACAGTGAGTCAATTCCCGGACTGTCCGGGTGAAAACCGGACGGTTGGTAAACTAACTGTAATCACCAAATTGTAAACATATACTGTACATTTACAAGTATGTACTGTACTGTACTGTACTGTACAGTACGTACAGGTACATGTATTCGTAAATTTAGAATACTTCTTTCTGTATTATAGAGGGGGTGCAGTCACGTGATATAATGTCATCACTCCGCCAAGCAAAACAATCATCGCAATATTGGTTGCTGATTTCACGTAACTCTGCTTGATCACTTTATTACGTCAACGTGGAAGAAAGGAATTTTACTGGCTTTGCAGCCGATTTAAAAGGTAATGATTTGATAAAATATAAAGAAAAAACTTCATTTATTGAATTGAATCCATAAGAAATGAAACAAACGGATTTTTCATCCAACGATTTAATCACGTGGTCAACTATAGAACATGGAGTGCGATCGCTGTTTATAGGCATTTAGGAACGACGGTGAAAGAAAGATGGCGGCGCCCGCACTATCGATAGTATCGTGATGGAGGAATCTATAATTCTAAAATATGAGCTTTTAAAGGCAAAAAAATGGTCCCAATTGTAAAATTTAACCATAAAATGGATTATTTGTTGAAAGAGCATTCAAAATAGCCACAGAAAAATTATAATGCCGGCTACCATTCGAAAAGACACTTACATCACTGCGTGCACTAACATGCGCTTTCACAACTTCTAAATTTTCATTCATAAAACCACATAATGGACTCCGAAACGAAACTATTTGAGCCATGGAGGACGCCATATTGCTTTCCACCGTAAACTACTGCCACAAACGACCGTTTTTGCCTTTCGACGGCGTGCACTCCCACCGGAATTTAGGAACGCGTTCCGCAGGAATTTTTAAATGGATGTCGCTCGCGTGGAGTTACGTGGAGGAATAAAAGAACGCACCTCTAGAGAGCAAAAGAAGTACTGCAATCTCGAAAACACGGGTGAAAAAACACATAACATCGGTTTTCTCTTAAATGCATTAAACACGATTCCACTCATATGAGTCATATCAATTGAAAGAGAAAGAACTTTCTCGGTAGCAGGACTTTTCGTTACTGAAATAAAAATCAGATTGAGTGATCGGAGTATTGACCTTCTTTGCTTTTTAAAATCTTACGATAAAAATTTACAATAATATTTTGTATTATGTTTTATTGAAAAAATGAAAATTAATTTTTAGTTAGAAGTTTGATCTAAGTTCTTTTTCTTTTAAATTTTCAACTCAATTCAACGCATTTTTTTTTTTATGTTATTGTATGCAGTTTCCAGCAAACTTTAATAAATTTTTTCTATTTGTGAAAATTTCTACGTAATTCAAAGGTAATTTTTAATATATATCTTACGCAGCATATAAATATGATTTGGAGGTTGCGGAACAAATTAAATTAATTTAAAAAATGAAAAATAATTATATCATTTGATTCCATGATATTTTGTATATCTTAGAAATAATTAATTCTATCCCGGGATTTCCCGGCATCCCGAAAAACAGTTCACTTTTATCTCGGAATCCCGGGACAAGCAAAAGACCGGAAAATGAGAAACCCTACCTGGAACCAATTACCGACGTAAGGGTGCGACTATGCAGACGCGAATTTAGAGCAAGCGAGAGGTTGCGATCGATTTAGTTTTCGCAAAGGAAAACCATGCACAAGCGAGAAGCGAGAAATAACGCTGGCGAGAGCGAATTTCTGGTTCTCGCACATATCTGACAGGTGTTGATATTTATCGCGTCTCGCTTTTTCTCGCCACATATTCTCGCTCGCTCGGAAAATTCGCTCGCTCGCGTCTGCATAGTCGCAGCCTAAGGTGAGGTATATCTGTATTCTGTATTCTCGTGCCACTTGTTAATATTTGCAACCTTTTATATCTGTTTAAACACTAATTTTACTAATTAATGAACAATTTAAAATGACTGTAAAATTAAAAGAATGTTTAAGACATTTATTTATTTTAAAATTTTAGAACAAATTTTATTAGTCATTAGATAACAAAACAGTTATAGTTTAAGTTAGCACCGCCAGATGTCGATACTATTGCTGTAATTAGTTACAAATTTCCAAAATGTGTCATTCCTGTTCCGGCATCCGTCCATTGTGATTGTGCTACTTCATCAATCGTAATTTTTCAACAGAATCATGAGAGTCGTCGAACACGGAAGAAAAATTCAAGAAGCACGAAATACAGCTGACGAAAATGAAAAATTTTACGCTGAAATTGGAAAAAGAATTTGGGGACAATTTACAAGGGGAAACGGCATACCCCAGAAGAACAATAAGACAGGTAAGTGAAATATCAAATAATTCGTGTTCATTTTAACCATCGATTGGGTATTTATTACTCCACACTTAGCTACTATGTCGTTACTTCATGTTCGATCGATCGATCATCCACTGACTTCGTTCAAGATATTAGAGTTCGTACGTTATAATATTGCTCATAATCCGATTTGATTTATGTTTTGAGCATACTTTACTATCAAATTAAATAATTGTAAAACATTAACCAATTGGTAGAGATATACGAGGGTTATCAAGCTGTAATGAAGCCAAGTAATCTAGATCACATCAAGAAAAGAAGACTAATTTTCTTTTCCTGATGTGATCTCGATTACTTGGCTTCGTTAAAGTTTGATAAGCCTCGTACATCTCTACCAATTGGTTATTTGAGTTAATTATTTAATTTAATACATTAGAGGGAAGAAGGTTACAATTATATACTTCACTATCATTTCGTCGCCATCTTTCAAACTGGCAATGCCACTGCTGACCGGGTCCCACCCATATCGCTGTTTCATCACACAATTGATTTCGTATTTCCATGTGTTACTAACACCATTATCCATCAGATTTTCGACCTAATATATACAGTACGTACGAAATTTACTTGTCACTTCAAAATCTATCGGTTTTTTGGTTTTGAAAGCAATTCGTTATCGTAACCTGATTTTCCTAGGGCTTTAAGAGGGATGCTTTCTAGTGCCCCACAATAACCATGCATAAGCTTATCGAAATCCACGAAATACATTTCCTATAAATCATTTTTTATATAAATGTTAATTAAAGACTTTTTTTGGAGAGAAATAAACTGTCACAAAGTAAAAATTCCAGAGAAATTTAAATAACAAAATGTATAAAAATGCGAAAAAAGTAAAACAATGGGTGGCTTACATTGTGCCTCCCAGTTGCAGCCCTCCCACTTAGCACTCCGGATGGCATGGCGCCGTAAACAAGTAGCGATGATTGGTACAGCTGGTACGTAAACAAGTAACTGTGTATTTCTTCAAGAAGATAAGCAGAAACAACAAAGGGAGAGAGGTTGCAGCTGTAGCTATAGGCTTTTCCCTAGGGCTACAGCTGCATGTAATAAAATATTGGTTATAAATGCCAGAAAATTAGTTCATGTAGTTTCGAGTGTGAAGGAAAACAAAAGAAATATAATAAAGCGTCAGAAGAAAGGATGGGAGGGCCTGAGGCATCGTATGGGTCGACCGGGCTTCACTACTCTGCTAACTTTCTGATTTAAATGCAAAACGCGATAGGTTTAAATAGAAAAAGTACCTAAAGATGTAAACGTTTAGGAGTAGAAGTTTTCAATTAAAAAAGATCTCGGTGATTGATCATGAAAAAGTGTGGATTTAGGAACTTCTCATTATACGCATTCCAACGAAAAGACATTTCAAAACAAGTATAAATACAATATATAAATAAGTAATAATTGACTTTAACAATATTATCGAGAGCGATTGTGGATACGCAGAGCGGCACAAAAACCAGTTAATCGTTATAATATCTAAGTTGTCTTTAAGGGTCGAGTTATAAACTGCGTAACGTAACCGTATCCGTATTCGTAAATGTTTGCTACACTGGATATCTATAGCAATAGTTATAAACTACCGTAAAACCTTTTCCGTAACAAACTTCTTTACGATTTACGAAGCAGTCTATCGTGAGCATGCGCAAAATCATCGGTAGTTATTGCCAGATCTAACACTATAATTATTTATTAATTTTATTATTTTTCTATTTTTTTATGACCAAAGTAATTCTTATCTTAAAATTTTATATTATTCAGAAGCAGCATTGTCAGTCAAAAGTTACGTTTCGACCAATTTGTCAAAGTTTCGTCGGTTGCTTCCGGCACAACTTCCGATTGTATATCGACTGATGGCGACTTAGCGCATTCGCAATTCTCCGTATCCCTACCGTAAACGTTTGATCGATCCAAACTTTTCTTATGGAATGCGGTACGGCCATACGGATACGATACGGAGTTTATAATCATGCTATACGGATACGGTTACGTTACGAAGTTTATAACTCGACCCTAAGCTATCTAGAATATGAACTGTTAACTGCCTCTTCAGCATTAGTATATATTAATATCTGTTAGTCACTGAAGATATTACAATGCAACATCGTGATAATTAATAAAGTATTCTAATTTCTCTAACCTACGACTAATTAAAATTGACTGTTGCATTAATGTGCCAAATTTCAAGCTCTCGACGACAACGGGTACAGCTTTGAATATTCAATTCTTAAAAAATTAATTGTATAATTAAAAAATGCAGATAATTTAAATTAAAATCCTGAACAACAATGTTTAATTTATTTATTACTAATTTACGCCAGACTAAAAGAATTATCGGGATACAAACTTTTTCTTATAAATAATAAATGCTTTGCAGATTTATAACAAAATTCATGTTTTTGAATTCCAATGTGAATAAAAATACAAAAAATTGTGAATTTTGTTTTGTTTTGTAGGAAAATATCGATAAGTAATGAGTTTTTCTAAATGAAACATAAAATCATAAAGATTTTAAGGTTTTCTTCAGAAAAGATTTTGGAACAATTCCTGCAAACTTTAATCGCTTATAAATTACATCACTAGTTAAAGTTTATTTAAATATAATTAACTGCAGTGTAACATTTCGTTAAACGACCAAACAACCTTTTAAATATTAAATGAATATATTTAAACAATAGAAATTTCTATTCGTCATAAGAAGACAAAAACAAATTTTCAATCTTTACACTTCCCTTTCATACTAGGGCAACACAAGACAAAGTAGAAACACTCTTATTTCATCAAGTCGGCTCCCCCGAACGATTTTAATCCATCCGTGTAAACTTAGCCGTGTAAACCGTGTAAATCTAGTGTTAAGCTACGTTAAAGCATCTATACACTACGTTACCTATTCAAGTGTTCATACTGTTCATTAACTTTACGCTTAGCCATCAAGTATCAACAATTCTATAATCTTTCGTTTTACGATTGTTTCAAGTGGATATTTTTCTACTTTGATAATTAGGTTATTGTCTTTCGACGCCATTTCCTACATTTTCCCTCGCCTTTCGTTCCTAAACGTTTGAAACGGAAGTTACGTTATACAATAATTTTTTTCAAATAGAGAAATATTTTTTATTTCAGAGGATAGAAATGTCGACGGTGAGCGGCATGATGTATTAAACGACGATTTCAGAAATCGGTGCCAGATACAAGGTGCACCATTATTCGAACCTGGAGAAAATAATTCAGTTTCATCCTCAAATATCAGCGGAAGACGACCAACCCAAGACGTCACACAGGAAGACATTTTGTCGCATTTTAAAAATATGAGATGTCCCGATCGTCCATTTTTAAATTCAGTCGATCCCTGGAATTACCTTGAAGAGGAGACGGAATTCTGCTTAAACAGAATGTTTCTGTTTACACTTTTAAATTTAATCCAAGAAATGCCGAAGGATTTATTTTATGAATTTCGATGCGAGATTGAAGAAACAATAAACAGATATAAGAAGGAAGCATTTTTGCGACGAAATCGATCACCCAATGAAAGAAATTGGCATCAGGAATACCCAAAGCCTAATAATGGATCGACGGTTGCCTCGACGGGTTCTTCGACACCCAGAAAAACGGAGGGACACATGGAAAATACTTCATCTCTACCTTATACTGGTAAATATTCAATTTGTTAAATGCATTTTCAAGTAAATTGGAATTTTTGAAAGTTAATATTCATTAATCGAATTGATCGAATCGTTAAGTCATTAATCGAATATCTTGCACGTTCTGATTAATGCAAAGCTTTCAATAACTCCTTGAAATTAATTTCACGTGATGTAACATTACTTGTATAAAAGCAGTAACTTATGTCCAGACCATGGCCTTTCCAACTTTTTTATTAATTCTTTGTGGCACGGAATTAACTTGTAGCATTCTTGAGCAGTAATTTCTTTCCACAACGGACGTATGTTTTCGTCTAAATCTTTGAAACTTAAAATGTTTTTGTTTCAGTTATATTTTCACATTATCTCATTTTTTCTATGGAATTAAGGTCTAGTGAATTGCCAGGCCATTCTAATACCTCTATTCCTATGTTTTCAAAATATGATTTCCTTTTCTTGACTGTTTGGACAGGGACACTATTCTGTTGATAAATGTATTCACTGTGAGAAAGTAATATTTAACTGTTGGTATAAGATTTACATCCACTATTTTAATTTAAAGTGATTAATCAATGTTTTGCTTCACAATTTGTAAGATTCCAAGTCTATAAACAGTTGAAAACTCATGATGCAAATTTTATAGTTTTTGAAATACGATTAGGAAGATACTCCTGGCTTTTTCTGTCAACATCTTTGTGTTTCCATTCGTAAGACGACAAAATCTTGTCATAAAATAATACTTTTTCCACTTAAGGTTCCAATCTTTATATTTTCTATTCCACCTAATACTCTCTTGTTTCATTGCACTTGAAGCAACAATCTCTTTACCTGGTTAAATCCATAGCCCATTTCTTTTAGTCTCCACTTTGTTGTTTTTTTATAAATAAGTTTAGTTGTATTGTTCCATTTGTTAGTTGACATTTTAGTTGAATTTTTCCTAGGACTTGTTATAAGATTTCTGAGAAACTTGTCTTCTGTCTTTCTAGAATATCCTGATCTTGGCTGCACGTGTGTTTTTCCAGTTTTTTTTTTCTGTACTTTTTAATAATTCTACCCAGAGTAGATTTGTGACATTCAATTAGCTTGCTTATTTCTGAGTTTTTCTGAAAACACCTTGTAAATGTATTTTTAATAATTGCATCTTTTCAAAATGGTTTTCAATTAGGAGCCGTAGCTATAATTAAATTATTTTAATTCTAACGAGTCCAATATTCTAAGTATTTCTGCTATTACAAGTTAAAACACACAATGGTTGTTTTATATAAAAAATATAAAATTGTTATAACATAATATGGAAAATTCGTGCTCTCGTAAAACCTGAGCATCCCACCCAACTCTTTGATGTCATCGCTTTCAAACTTTGGAACAAGTAAAAACATACAGGATTTTCTAATCCTTAATTAAATTTCTGTTAATTATTACAAACTTGTACGCTTCTTACGTAATTTTAAAGTACAAATTACCCAGCAGACATGCCTAAGATTAAAGTAATAAGGACACACGTTGAAATAAAAAACACGTGAAAAGTTTGGTTATTTCAGTCTATTATTTTCATGTTTTTCAACAAAATGAAATCGAGTTCGTCTAGGTCATGGTAGCTAGTATTTTTCACAGGATCCTAGAGAGAAACCAAGAATAATTTTTTGCAGATTATTCTAACTCGTACTGGTGAATAGTGGGGTAGCCTAAGTCTAATACTTTTAATGAATTCCTTATGTGAGACCGTAAAAGATACAGCCCCATTTGTCTTTGTTAAGGTCCGAAACACCTTATCTATTTCTTGGAGATATGAGCGATTAAAATAGATTAGACGATTTCTAATTATACCTCATAAAATTCAATAATTCAGTTTCTAAATATAACAAAGAGTAATTAATGTCTGCCGAGTTTAACTTAAAAGCAATACATCAGACAATAACTAAACAAAATATGTAAATTTCATATTAAATAATTATTATTCATTTATTTATTCAGACACGAAACGTTTCTTACACACAGTTAAGTTAAATTCTTTTGTTTTTTAGAGGATAGAAGCGCCGAGAGCCAGAATCAGCACAAAGAAAAAAGAACATTTATATACGAAGAAGGTTCGAGAAAACGCATATTTTCAAATATAAAAATGTTTCCTGGTTTTAGTAAAAATCCAACTGTTTGTTCAAGTGCAAACAAAAGACCCGAAGAGGAACATTTTGGAGATATCCCTTATCCTGAACATTGCAAGATTTCACATTCAGATCCCAGAAATTTAGATCATGACTCGGATCACGTTTCAACTTGGACGAGTTCGGAGTTTATTCTGTTGATTTCAAAACCTTATACGGGATTGCCACCGGATTTACGTTACGGACTGCTAAAAGAACTTTCAAGACTGATAGATAAATATCAAATGGAGAAGAATTTCATACGAATGCGCAATGCTTTGAAACGTTCTGGCGAATATCCATACCCTGGCAATGGATCCAGAGTTGATTCAGAGCGAACATCAAAAAACGTGGAAAATAAAAATTCATTTTCACGTTCTGATTATCCATTTCCAATTTCGTTCATGCCATATCCTCATCCTTAAAATCCAATTTGCCTGATTTGTTTATTTTTATCTTTTAAAGTATTAGTTCCTGAGTAATTTGCATGACAATTTATTGTATTCTTTCTGAGATTTTTGTATTTTTTTATTATTTATAAATGATTTTCATTTTACTCTTTGTCCATTTTTGACTTCCCGCAATAAAGAAAGTGCAAATCACTTGTTGTGTTTTCTTATTTTATCGGTCTTAAATTCGATGAATATTCAGTTCGGTTTATTTATAAATATAAAATAAGAGTTAAAATATAAGAATGTGGACAGAAAATGGCGATGGAAAATGTGTAGCCGTCCTTATTAATGTAACGTAATGTTACTTTTCGTTATTTTCGTGACAATTAAATTCACATAAGGGAAACACAAAGGTCTTCACACTTTGTTCGTGTTCACCCCACAAGAACAGGAATTCTACCTGGCGAAGTGCACCATTTTCTGTAGGCTCCCTTCTACTCAATATGGCAAAACTGTATAAAGCAGGGATGAACGACACGCGGCCCGCGGGCCGCTTGCGGCCCGTTAAACATGTTTATGCGGCCCGCCAAGCATTTCTAAAATTGAATTTATTTTATCGACTTTCTCCCATCAATATATTGTTATAAAATTAATTATAATAAAATGGTAGTACATACTAAACCGAAACAATTTTTTGTGACGAGTTACTCACTTGTCGGCGATTTGTTTAAACATGCAATACGAACGCGCCGCGTCTGTGCTTGTTTGTGTACAACTGTCACACAATCAGTCAGACTGGTAAGCTGTTAACTAGCAATTTTAGCAATTCTTGTGTTTCTTGAAAGGTGTGAGTGCAATATTATTGTCAAAAAGGTAATATTAGAGTTTTTTTTATTCAAAATTAAGTTTTCCTACAAATTTTTTTAACTTTCAAATTTTTAATCCATAATAGCATGTCGGAAAAGGAAACAAAAAAACGGAAGGTTGCGGATGAGCACAGGCATTTCCAAGAAAAGTGGAAATTTGATTATTTTTTCACTTTCGTCAAAGATAAAGCTGTATGCTTAATATGCCCAGAGACTGTGTCGACATTAAAAGAATATAACATAAAAAGGCATTACGATACAAAACATGAACAACAATATAAAAACTTAACAGAACAACTCCGGATAGATAAGTTTAGTCAAATGGAGAAAAACTTGGGAAACCAACCGGCTATTTTTAAAAATCAAGCTATTTTATCAAATACGGCAGTAAAGGCTAGTTTTGTCGTCAATCACCCCTGGTATAAAGTACTGTGTAAATTGTTCTCTGTAAAAGAAAAGTTGAATACCCCACCTAACTGTTGATAATTGAAGGAGGATGTTTACAATAATTTCCGTACGAAAAAAAAAAGAAAGTTTCCTTTCATTTACAAAATTTTCCCGCTAAAATCCGCGGTCTCACACAAGTAAAATCATTTAGTTTTAGTCCCTTCGATATAGCTCATTGTATCTTCCCACCTCCTGGAATTTTAATTGCCAAAACTTACTAGTTTCGATCTCCCTAATACACAAACCCCAACTGCAAATTTTTGTTCAAAGGCACATGAATTTTTAGTTCAAAGTGAATAAAGAAAATCGTGCTCCCGCCACACAAGCATACTAATATGCACGCATACATGCAGAAAAAACCCGAATTTGCATTTCTCGACGTTTCGTCGTCTCCTGAGTCTATTAAGGGGTCATTTTTGACCGATTGCCGTATTTTCGCAGTTTTATAAAGGTATATTACTTAAATGGGGCAAATGTAATATTATTTTACAATCAAATTTAAATTATTGTAAAATTATAACTTTATAACCAGTTATAACTTTAAACGCATTTCCTTTCTTTTTTAATTTAAAAAAATACAAAAATATTTTTCAGAATTACATATAACACCACAATCTTCATCACAAATTTCGATTTTTACAACAGAATCTAAAACATTAGAATGGCGGTTACTCCAACAGCTAGTATTCGTTTACATTTAAATAAATGATGGCTGCAATATTATAAACTTACTACAGGTAGTGGCGGGCGAAACAAAAAATTTTACTCTCTTAACCACTGTGCATATTTGTTACAAATATGAAAGATATGTTAAAAAGAAACCGATGTCCGATGAGAGAAATGCTTAAAATGCGTGAATTGCAAAAATATCGCCGACTATTCTCTTGTGTCATGATTTTGTAACCACCTTAAAAATTACTAGAAACATCTGACAATAAAAGGGCACCGATTACTGTACTGTACTACACTAAACGATTACAGATAATCACTAGCACCTGAACACAGCATGTGACATGACGCTGTGGGAATTTCGAACATTCCATAAATAGCTTACTAGAAATATGTGCTTAAAAGGTAAGAATATGGACGGTAATAACTACGGAAAGGGTAGTGTAGTCGATTATTAATTAAAATATCGTTGTCTCATTTTATTCTGTTATTTGGAAATATCGAGCTAAGAAGTGATTTGAGCACGGGGAACCATCGAACACTGGTCGTGAGTTCGCGGGGTTTTCCCCGTTTGTAACGAAAAAAACACTCGCAGAATAGGGTCAGTTTTGCATAGAAAGTTCCTCGGGAGACCCTTGGCAGATCGCCCACGTCGCGTTGCTGCATATAAACGTACTGTAGAGTACAGTAGACTCTCCCATATCCGGACTGATTAAAAGCAATCGAAAATTTTTGAAAATATTGTACACTAGTCCGAATCTTACCTTCCCATAGAGTAGTTTGTACATTTTCCATTTTTTAACGGTTGTAGAAAAAACTATGTTACAAATCGCATCAATGAGCATTACCATATGTATTGACGGCCGGATGGCCGAGCGGTAAAGGTGGCAGCCTGCCGCTCTGGGGGACCCGGGATCGAATCCGAACGGGTCGAATAATCCCCAGGAATTTTTGGGGGGTGGTCCGTTCGGATATGTCGGTCCCCGTCCCTCACCACCCGGTCGCCCCATTGTGGGCCTGGCCGAACCCATAATGGGCCTACTAAACAAGAATGTTACAGAGGAATACTTGTTGGGAGTGCTATGTTACAAATCGCAAATAGCATTAACATATGTACTGTACAATACAAGTAATATATTTATACCTGCATATATACAGTATGCAGATTAATATTGTTACAAAGTAGTTGCATGTTGAGCGCTGTTTGACAGATCGCAGATAGCACAAATATAAAAACGGATGACAAACATATGTACAGTGCATTATTCAGATTAACAATAGTGCAAAAATTATATTGGGAGTGCTATGTGACAACGACAGATAGTACAAACGTATATACAGTATGCAGATTAACTGTGCGTAAAACTAGATATAGGGTGGGTGCTACGTACCAGATTGCAGGTAGCCCGAACAAATTATTAGGTTACAAACGTATTTACAATCGACATTCCTAAGGTCACACTAAAAGCACAGACATAGTGATTTTTATTAACGTGTGGTATTAACATTGTAGTTCAGTAGATTTGCATGGCTACGATTTAAAAAAAAGTACAAAAATGTTTTGTAGAATTGTATATTACACCACAATCTTCATCACAAATTCCGATTTTTAAAAACAAGGAACGGCGGTTACTCCAAAAATAAGCAATTAATGTTTTAAAAATATCATAAATACCCTGTACGCCCTGCTGTACAACACCCGAGAGTCGAGGAATCTCGTCATTCGTTGATCTTTAAAAAATAATCTAATGCGCCAATAGGAACTGAAGGAAAACGTACTAGTTATTAGGTTCTGAATGCATCGATCTACAGTCATACCTCGGTACTCGAACGTTTCGGAGCCCGAACAAATCGGTACTCGACCAAAAATTTCGAAAAAAAATGCCCCTGTTCCCGAACAAAATTTTGGTACTCGAACGGGAAAGCCCGCCAAGTCGACGTGTGGTGATTTCTTATAACCGTGAACGAATCAAAAAGGGGCGATACAAAATTAACGAGAACATTTATTAACTCACATACATCCAACTTGGATCTTACACAAAAAACGCCTCCTATCGTGAACAATTGACGAAACGAAAGTGTACATTTGTCAGACAATGAACAAAGACTTAGCTTGTAAACAATTTACCTTTTGTATACATATAACTGACAAGATTAAGGTTCAAAGTATGAAACTCGATCCCGAACGGTCCCTTGACGGTCGGACACACAAAAAGAACGGATAGCGCCTAACTAAAGCGCGGTTTACAATGACGAATATGATTAACCTTAACACGACAGACAGTTACGAGACAGTCATTGTTTCGCATGCACATTAACTTACGCTGTGCTATATTTTTTGGATTAGCATCCTTTTCTTTTGATTTATTATCCCTTAAACATGGGTCCCAAGAAGTATAAAAGTGAAAGTGGTCAAGTGAAAAGGAAAACAGTGAGAACAACAATCGAACTGAAAAAAGAAATCATTGCTAAACACGAAAATGGAGTGCGTGTTTCGGATCTTGCTGTCCAATATTCTATGGCTAAGTCGACGATATCGACTATTTTAAAGAATAAAGAAACAATAAAAAGAGCTAATGTTGCAAAAGGAGTGACTACGTTGACAAAGCAAAGGCCTCAGGATACTTGAAGAAGTGGAGAAGTTGCTACTTATTTTTATAAATGAGAAACAGTTACGAGGTGATAGCATTAGTGAGACATTTATTTGTGAAAAGGCGCTAGAAATCTATGACGATTTAGTGAAGAAAACCCCTGGTACAAGTACGAGTGCTTTTGTATTCAAGGCTAGTAGAGGGTGGTTTGAAAATTTTAAGAACCGAAGTGGAATACATAACGTAGTAAGGCATGGAGAGGGAGCTAGTTCAGACAAGGAAGGGGCTGAGAAATTTGTCGCCGAGTTTAGTAAACTTATAATGGAAGAAGGTTATGCACCTCAACAGGTGTTCAATGCAGACGAAACTGGGCTATTTTGGAAGAAAATGCCGAAGAGAACCTATATTACAAAGGAAGAAAAAGCACTACCAGGGCACAAGCCAATGAAAGATAGGCTTACTCTTTTGCTGTGTGGTAACGCAAGTGGAGATTTTAAGGTTAAGCCATTGTTGGTTTATCACTCCGACAATCCAAGGGTGTTCAAAAGGAACAATATTCTGAAGAGTAAATTGCCTGTTATGTGGCGTGCTAATTCAAAGGCCTGGGTGACTCGGCAATTTTTTGTTGAGTGGGTGCATGAAGTTTTTGCACCAAGTGTGAAAGAATATTTGCAAGAAAAGAACTTGCCAATAAAATGCCTTCTCCTATTAGATAATGCTCCTGCTCACCCTCCAGGCTTGGAGGAGGATTTAGTCGAAGAATTCGACTTTATTCGGGTTAAATATCTGCCACCTAACACAACCGCTTTGCTACAACCAATGGATCAACAGGTCATTTCTAATTTCAAGAAATTGTACACTAAATCCTTGTTTCGGAAGTGTTTTGAAGTCACTAATGACACTCGGTTAACTTTGAAAGAATTTTGGAAAAATCATTTCCATATTCTTAATTGCGTTCATCTTATTGACAATGCATGGAACCAAGTGACATACCGTACCATGAATTCAGCATGGAGGAAACTCTGGCCCGACTGTGTACCAGAGCGAGATTTTGAGGGCTTTAATGAAGAAATTGTGGATGACATTGTTTCTATTGGACAAAGCATAGGCTTGGAGGTCGACAATGAGGATATTGAAGAGCTCGTGGAAGACCACAGTACCGAGCTTACTACAGAAGAGTTGGAGCACCTTCAAAATGAGCAACAAAGGATTTTGGCTGAGGATATGTCTTCGGGAGAGGAGGAAGGAAAGGAGGATATTCCAAGTTCAGTGATTAAAGAAATTTGTGCTAAGTGGGGGGATGTGCAAGCTTTTGTTGAAAAATCTCATCCTGATACCATGGTAGCCAATAGGGCTGTACACCTTTTCAATGAAAATGTCATGTCTCATTTCCGTAAAATTCTGCAAAAAAGGCAGAAGCAACAGACAATGGATAAGTTTTTAATTAAAGATTTACCTGCCCAAAAGCGACAGAAAAGGGAAGCAACCCCCGAAGTTCCATTACCAGATGTTTTTATGGAAGGGGATTCCCCTTCTCGGCAGTAACTCCCGCTCTTCCTCCTCACACCTCCATCCACTTACGCCATCATATCGCAATCAAAAATGTAAGTTTTCGTATGTTAAAATGACTTCTTTAATGTTTTTACTATTTATTGAGAGTTATATATGTGTTATTTACTGCTTACCTAAAAACTAAATATCATTTATACTCTAATCTGTTATGTTACTAGCGAATCAACTGGGGATTGGAACGCATTAATCCATTTTACATTATTTGTAATGGGAAAAAATGATTTGGAGTCCGAACATATTGGTACTCGAACCTCTTTCTGGAACGGATTATGTTCGAGTACCAAGGTACCACTGTATATTATTTTTTTTCTTTCAAAGCCGTACGAAAAAGTTTAAAGATGTTTATCTTTGTTGTAGACATACCAAAATGACGTAAAATGAAGTAAGTACCTTGTCAATGTCCACGGGGCAAATACACATTTAAACATATATTTTAACAACGTCAATTTTAATGTTATCAATTAGTTTAATCAGTAGGAATTTAGAAACACAATTCACAACATATTTACTCAAGTCTTTACACGTTTGTTTCAATCTTTTAAAGTAATCATTTACACAGGAGATAATAAAATATTTATTTTTAAAATAGAATTCTGTAAATAAAATAATCAGAAATATTAAGATATCTGCTAAAATTTGCTACAAAAATTTATTTTAATCGATTTTAACTATTTTAATTGTAATTTAAATGTGTATACAGTATATGTTATGGACTAAGTGATTAATACGGGCACTGTAATAAATTTCAGGTTTTTATACATTAAATATTTCTGTAAATTACAACCTTCCTCCTACATAAAGACCAAATTTGTCCTTGACCCGTTCACAGAGCTCGACCATTTGCATTTTATTATTGCTTTTAAAATAGTTTCCCCATCTTCGTTCGCTAGCAGAAAGTTTTCTCAATATTCTGTTTTCACTGTTAAATTACAAAATTTTTCATGATTTGAAGCTGGATGAAAATTTCTATAAAAGTTTTTTTTCAAAATTTCGAATTATCTTGCATTAAAAACTATAATTTAAAAAAATATTTATTTTTCCAACCATAATTGCAGAATAATCATTAAAACTTAACGTTTAAAGGAGATATTCTTTTAGTTTTATTAACGGCCATCAACATTTGTTGTGATACCAGACTTATTGAATAAGAAATATTGTCCGATTAGGAAATCAACATTTATTGGTTTATATTATCTGGGAAATGTTTTTCTGGCCCCTCATCAGCCCCTATACAAGTTATGCATTGTCAGTAATTGTACATCTTTTTACACAAATGAATATACGTAAATAAGAAATGCACATACACTTTTCCATGATGGTACTACCTTAACCATTTTTGAAAACAACCGTCAACTTTTTTACCGTACAACAAACAGATGCTAACTCCACTAGAATTACGTTTTCCACATTTACCAAAGTACACTGTAAAAAGACAGAATGCGTTAAGTATAACCAAATTCGGTAAAAGATAATGTATATGTTCCAAACTCTATATGATGTAATTAACTTATAGACGGATAGAAGCGTGCAAACTACACAATATCTTCTGACTCTATGTAGTATAATGTGTGTTGCGATATATCAACAGATTTTTGCTGGTGAAACGTGCGTTTCTACAACAGCGCATTTGAATTTTTCTTACAGCAAGAGGTAAACTTACATTCCAGAAAGTAAATTGCTTCCGACGCTGTGTCCGGTTTCAAACCTCTGGATCTCATTCCTTCTCTCGTTTATTTTGACGAATTACACAGAGTGTTATACTTAAAAGAACGTTTGATTTTGTATAAATGAGCTAAAAATAGGCTATATACGAAATTGTTCAAAATATTCTCTTTGTGTATGATGTAGTTGTAATCTCGGAATAATTAAGTAATTTGTCATTATTATTGTAATAAATCATCGCGTTTATTACACTAAATTTGGTTGTCTAATTGCTCCCCTTGTATCCATCACCTATGTAAAACTTTAATTCTGTCTATATCAAATGCTTATGTTACGAAAAATCTGTTGTGTTGCATTGTATTCACAATTTTCTTCTTTACACACCGTAACGTTACTTTAAAACATAGATTTTACAACAAATAGGCTACATGATCTATTTAAAATATGGATTTTATTAAAATGTTATATTTTCGTATCACTTGTTGATATTTGCAACCTTTTTACGCTGAAGTTGGAAAAAAATTTCCGAAATTATCTGCGAGGGGATTCAGAAGAAAGATAAGGATGGTGAGTAAAACTTTATGGTAAAAGGGTAAAGGTTTGTAACCACTCGATTTCTCTTACTTTCTTTTAGAAGAGACATTAATAATAGACATTTGCAAAACGTAGAATAATTCTAGGAGCGATCAATGAAAAAGGAGCCATGAATAAAAGCGCATGAGACTAATTACTCTATCTGCACCGTTGGAGCCGCTATTGCTTAAGTTTGTTTAATGCTAATGCCCGTTTGGAAATAGTTAAATGTGTAAAACTTTAGGTGGGCGCAGCCTTGCTTTCATTTATTTATAATCTTGTAGAATAAAAGAAACGTTAGTTTAAAATTTTGCTTAGTATCTGCATTTTGACTTCCCATTATGTGTGGCTTTAACCCAACAGCAAGGACGACGCCAGCCAATGGGTAAGGGGGGGGCAAGATGATGTAAATTGATAGAGGATATGAATTGTATGTAAGTAAAATAGAAACGATTCATAAAGTTTTAATCATTTACTATGTACCGGAAAAGAAATATTTCAAGTAAAACATTTTCTTTAACTTACAAGAAGCCTAAGAAGATTATTTTAATTAAAACTTAGCATTTAAATAACTTTTTCGAATTTCTAGGGGAGAGCAACTGCCCCTCCCCCTGCGACGCCCTTGCCCAACAGCACGCAATTACTTTTTATGTTCGAGTAACGAGGAAAGGGATTCTGAAATTTAACTCGGTCGTAACTCAGGGACTACCTGTCAGCGTTCAATTTATTTATTTTGAAGTTTATTTCTCTCGATTTCAAACTAAATTTGTATAGTAATTAAGGCGGAGAGTCAGTAAAGCCTCTTCTACGTGGCTTACAGAACTGTGTTCATTCTCAAAATATCTTCTATCGATTTTAATTAAACTTCGCTATTTTCCATTACTTGTGATGAGGAATTCAAAAATGTAACGAGTGCTCATTTAAATTTTAAAAAAAAATTCAGTAACGAGTTGCTTAACTTTCCCGGAAACATTTAAAACTGCGTGTGTGGCGTCATCCGTTATCATATTTTATTATTAAAAAATTTTTATATTTTTAATTATTATAAAATGGCAAAAAGTTTTTAGAGTAATAAATGGCAAGTAGCTTTAACTTTTGGAGTAGGGTTGGGTTTTAAGAATTGTGAATGCTAATAACGAGTAAAATCGTCATTAAGTCCGACCCTACTCTATATACGACACACGACCTCCTTTATCTCCCCTTTCCGTCGATCTTTACTCACTAAATTTAATAGCATTAATCCCCCTAATAAACAAATTTCCCTGCAAAATTTCAAAAATTTTCGACTAAAAGCACAGGAGTTAAGCTTCAAACAGTATGAACAAAATCGTGCCCTTTACAGGCATAACATCTATACATACAGAAAAAAAAACACCTATGTTTTGCATTTCTCGGCGTTTTAAGGTCCCCTAAGTCAAAAAATGTAAAAGTCTTTGGTAGTCATTTTTGTTATATCGCCACACTTTTCCTGTTATATGTAACAGAGCTGGAAAAGTATTAAGAAATAGAAAAGTTTTCTTCCGGGTTGACTCCGACGTAACGGCTTCCCGACACGTAACAATTACGTTACGTTACATATGTTTGTCCGAACGTAGCTTTACGTTCGGACTCTTTTTTGCTTAAATATTTACGTTTGTATTTGTTTTCTATTTAAGGACAATTTTTGCAAAATTTTAATTTTGATTTTATACAATAATGTTTTTAAGTAACTACAGAGAATTATTTTAAATTTCAGAGTATAGAATTCAGGATCTGCGTAAATAGAAAATGATTTCAAAAATCTGCTTACGAATTTAGATTTAACGTTATAAGATCAGATCTCATCCTGAAATACAAGCGGAAGACGGCAGATGTGATGACACAAGAAAACTTTATGCGACGTCTTCCTTTGTTGACTTCCGTTTCCAAATTTAGAAAATCTGAGTGAAGAAGAAAAGGAGGAGACATAATCATATTTAAACAGGAATATAACAGCTGATAATTGGTTTACTAGTTTGTCTTTAGTCAAAGCACTAAAGGCTAAATAATTTACGTATGTTGGAACCGTACGCAAAAACAGACGGGAAGTACCGAAAGAATTTCTTCCAAAAAAAAAAGAACAAAAATTGGTCGATATTTGATTTTGACAATGGTATCCTATTATCCAAAGAAATATAACGTTGTTTTGGTGTTATCATCAATGCATTTTGATGACACCATAGATAAAGAAACCGGAGAATCACAAAAGCCAGAAATGGTTACTTTTTCTATGACAAAAGTTAGGAGTCGATTTTTTAGATCAAAAAAAGAAACAATGTGTCGCGGACTACAAGGAGATGGCTTGTGGGAATGTTTTTTAATTTATTGAATATTGCAGCAATTAACCCCTTTTCTATTTACAATCATAAGATTGCATCAAACGAAAATGCTAAAAGAGCTGAGTTTTTAGAAAATTTATGCTGACAGCTAATAAAACCACAAATACAAAGCGGATGTAGTTTAGAGAATTTTCCAAGAGAACTCACACAGCAAAATTGCTACTTGATATAAACGAGGAAGTCCAGGAATCGGACCGAATGGATCACATGGTAGGTGCTATATCTGGTCGAAGTCGAGATTATTCTACAAGAAGATGGTGCGAAAAACGTAAAAAATGTTCCTGTGTATACCATTTTGTTAATGTTTGTATAACACGCTACGAAAATTAATTGGATACTTCATTATGTAAATGATAATTTTTAATGATAAATATTTTCATAAAATATCACTGCTCTTTGCAATTTATTAAAAAAATATTGTATATAATCAAGCATTCTTTACAAAACATTTTTATAACTATTAGGTTTCTGATACTTCTGATAGAAAATTGGTGACTTGCTGTGCTCATTGTATATAAATGTATTATAACAGTTTTTCATTATTCAACACATAAGACTATACTTTGTTTTGCATTCTTTCATTCTTTAATTGTACATTTAAAAACATGGCTGTACTATAATCTCAGTTTACATACATTGTTTTAAGTTCTTTTCTACTTTTTTTGTACATTGTCTTGTTGATGCTGCATTTAAAGTTTTTTTATATAGATGTATTGTACCGGTACAGTAGCTATTTTTTATAATTACTTGTCTTGATTTATTATTATTTTTTATTATAAATAGAAAATATTGTTCTAATTAACGTTATGTAGTCAAGTTGAATTAACATAATTTTCTGCTTGAAATAAAAAATATTAGACATTTTTTACATATTATTTCAACGATTTATACAATAAACGACTATAATATACGATTAATTAACTTTTTTCCGCGATTATGCTACAACCGGAAGTAATAAGTTTACCGGTAAATTTTACGGCTGAATGCTTCTGTTAATGCACTTTCTATTTTAAATATAGTCAATTAACATTAAAATTAGCAACAGTATTGCTTAAAAACAAAGAAAAGAAATTTTAATTGTGTTTACGTTCTGATTCCGATGACGTAGCTTGAATGAACGACGTTTTCTGCGGAAAGTCATAAACGGACGGTTCTGAAAGAACGCTGATTCGTTGAACTAGATTCAATCGTAATAGAAATTACCAATTAGAGCTTATAAAGCGTATAAACAACAACTTTAAAAGCCAATTAACAACAAGAAGGTCTTCCATAGACTTACTATAGAAAGATTGAGTTTTTCAAGAATATTTATTGCTAAACGGTTTTGAAAGCATATTTACTCGTCTAAATACCCTCAAACAACTTTTCATTAACAATTTAGAGATCAAAAAGCGATTAAAATAAGCGATTTTATAGCGAATGTTTACATATTTCCAAGATCGTAACCTGAGTGGGCGTGGCATTTAGCGACAATCTTAGCGTCACTGTTTTCGAAAAACAAGTCGCTGATTCGTTGAACCAATATCAACAGAGACAGAAATTAACCAACTACAGTTTAAAAGAAGTTTACTTTCGATTTGTTCAGCCAATAATCTGCCTCTTTATCTTTAATTGCTTTAGGATGGTGGGGAATGTCATTCCCGAAATATTTATCGCCCAGGAATGGTGAGAAAACATTTATTGGTCGAGGTAGTTAAAAAATTAAAGTAAATTTTTTCAAAATTTTACTGATGAAATAAGTGAACAAAAAAGCTATTTGTAATTTCTTTATTGCTAAAGACCAAAATGTATAAAATCAAGACTATTTTTACATATTAAAATCTCAGAAATGTCAGCAATAATACAATATATTCGTCAATGACTTATGCAAAGTTGCAGGCAAGCTCCTAATTTAGCAGTAAGTCTGCTTTTTGGCTTTGCTTTGATATTATTTTCCATTCTTGAAAGGTCAATTCAGGATCCATCGCGTGAAATACTTTAAACGGTTTTCTAAGCAACAGAAAAATGGTTTAGACAAATAACATTAATCAGATTTTAATTGAAATCTAAATTCTTGTGATCCTGTTATGGAAGATCCCAAAGTTCGGGATATTCGATATCTGGAAAAAGTTTACCCCTGGATCTTCTCTTTGTCTTCGGACAAGGAATAGGATTAGAAGTAATGCGAGGAAATAAAGGTAAATCTGAAAGCACACATAGTCTGGAACCTTCATCGTGATTACACATTCTTTTTTCTTTGTTCAGATGCTGGCTCTGGATACTTTTATCCTCTAAAATAAAGTAAAAAAAATTAATTGCTTACGAAATGTTTCGTGTTTACATTAATAAAAAAATCACATAATTTAACAGTTTCTGTACAATTAATCGTATTTGTCTGTTGTATTGCTTCAAGTTAATTACGTGAATCATAAATTATTCATTGCTATATTTATGAATGAATTATGTACTTTACGAGGAAAAATATAATTAAAAATACATTTGTTTCTCCGTTTACATTAATTACAAACCCTTGTAAAATTGTACAGTACTGTACATCTCCAACGGATATACAAGCGGTGTTGGGCGGATATACACAATTGAGTTGCAAATTTTATTTATTCAATATTTAAAAATTAAATATAATAAATTGTACAAAGTAAACATTAAGCGTACGAATATGAAGGAAGCGAGGTTTATCATATATAATTTAAAAAGAACGCTATATTATTGCAGTCACTCTCCCTTCTCCCGTCGTCAGCAATCGTCAGATACAAATGAATCTCCCTTCCCCCATAAACTACTGACGTAAATAGGCCGATTTATTCTGTAAACTGGCCCAGTTAATAGAACTGTATGTTTTATTAATTTGTGTATTTTGTATTGACTTGTGTATATTTTAAGTTTTGTTATTGAATTTTCATAATACTCTGTATAGCGAACTTATCCTGGTAGTATACAAAATTAAATAATTATAAGCAGTTGTTATATATAATTATATGTAACTTTTTCACTTAATGATCATAGATATTCAGAAGTACCAATTTACTGGAGAATGCATTTAATAAATTAAATATTTACCAGTAGAAGATGGAGCCGAGTTTGTTGTCTGAGGTTTATCCGTTTTCGTAGATGTCGAAGGACCTGCAGAATCAACTGTGAGTTTATTGGTGAAATTTAAATAGTCCTGGCGCAAGTTTCTGTCACTTCGTTCCAAAAATGTTTTCCTCTTATATCTGTTTACTGTACTTGTAAGCTCGTGCAGGAACTGATTACATAAATCCTCCATTTTATGAAATAAATTCAAAAATAATAAATTAAACTCTGTGTTTAAATTATCTTTTGTGTCATCGTCTTTATCGCCATCCGAATCGTCTTCGTTTACAAGCAAAGTATCAAGATAAGCCATATTTGCAGAATGTGGCAATTTGTCCTCTTTCAATTTGTTTCTTGGTCCTCTTCCGCATGTATTTGAGGTTGAGACTGGATTATAAAATAAACATCTTTAGTTAGTTAAGAATTTTCTTGAATATCAAAAATCTGTAAAGTTTCGAAAAATTATGCATAATTAGAAGATTAGAAACAAATGCACATTTAAACAAATGCAATTTATACATATTTAATTAAGGAGTGAAGAAGCTAAAACATGTGATCGATTGACTGTCATACGTTGCTGATGTTAACAGAACTGTTTTATTAATTTCCACATTTCGAGATAAAATTTACATCTTTTAAAGTTGCATTTAACGAACCTAGGTACTGTACAGTACAATACAGTACAGGTTGCATTAAGAATCAGCTAACAGTGCCTATTTTGATTACAAATTGCAGATATAAATCATAAACCGAGTTTAGAACAATGGTTTATTCTTTTAAAACCTTGGAGGAAATAGGCCTACGATAATAAATGTTATTAAAAATAAGACATAGAAATTTAGATACGTAACGGTTAATTGACTTTTGTGCTACTCTATACATCCACGATTACTATCGATAAAACTGTGAAAGAGACTTGTTATTAACTTATATCTGTCGTTTTAGTTGTTAATTTACATCTATGTAGCTCTGATATTGTTTTAAAATACGTTTTCCAGTTAAAATGTGTTGTTGATTTTCATGTCTGATTTTGTAACCATATTGCGTGTTATTTAACATGTTGATAATGGGTTCAGGGCTAAGCAGAACCAGAGAGGACTCAAGGAATCTCCTTGAAAAATTCCTCGCACTAATAAAAATTTGGTTTGTTTGTATGGAAGTGTTACTAACCCTGAGATGTAGTGTTGTTCTCCAGTGCTGCATAGTGTTTTGAAAGAATGCAATGAGTGATGGATGTATTTTGTACATATGTAGAATATGTAGCAGCCAACTGTGTGGAACGCTGTCGAATGCTTTTCTGTAGTCTATATAAGCCATGTGTATGTTTCTGTGTTGTTTGTGTGCTTGCCGTAGAATGACTGAATCTATGAGTAACTGTTCTTTGCATCCCTTGTGATTTCTACGGCAACCTTTTTGTTGTTCTGTTAGAATGTCGTGTTCTTCAATATGTTTGTATATTTTGTTCGCGATACAGGATGTCAATAATTTGTAAAGTGTTGGAGACATGTAATTAGTCTGTATTGTGTGGGGTCTGTGGTATTGTTGTTTTTTGGTTTCATGTAGGTGATGCCCTGAGTAAGAAAATTTGGCATGTCTTGTGGATTGATGATGATGTGTGTTAGGTGTTTAGCTAGTTCCTGGTGCAGTGATGTGAACTTTTTGTACCAGAAATTGTGAATGTTGTCTACACCAGGTGTCTTCCAGTTGTGTGTTCTGTTAACAGTGTATTGGAAATCATGTATGTTTATTTCAGCACAGGGCATAGTTGGGATGTTGTGCAAGTTTCTGTTCTCCTCCTCGATCCAGCCTGCATCAGCATTATGCGTGACAGCACTGGACCAAAGAGAAGAGCAATATGTTGTGAGTTCTTCTTCTGTTGGTGTGCCACTGTGCTGTGTATCAGTGTTTGCATTGTTATTAATTTGTCTGTAAAAGAGTTTTTCATTGTTTGTAAATAATTTATTTTGTTGTTTTCGTAGTGTACATGTTTTGTAACGTTTGAGTCTACGTGCTTTGGCAGCAAGTTTTTGTTTCAGTGTATCAATGTATTCTGTAATGCGTGTGTTGTGATGTTCATGTTTTGTGTGTGTTTTTATTTTCTTGAAAATGTTTTTGAGCTGTTTCCTTAATTTGGGTGTTATGTTGCTTTTAGTGTATTGTGTCAGCCTGCCTAATTGCTGTCTAATGTCATTTATTTGTATTTCTATTCTTCTCTGCCAGGCAGGCTTGTGATAGTATTGTGTTTTCTGTGTATTTGTCTGTGACTGTACTTTCAGTCCATGGTGTGTCACTACTGTGACTGCCCCAGCATAAACTAATGTATGAATGTCTGCGAGTGTAGAAATTGAATGAATGTAGTGTGGTATTAAGTGAGTGTTTACATAATTTAGTGTTTTTCCTACTTCCTTTGACGTGTTGATTTTTGGTATTCGTGGTCGTTGTGTGGGATCTGTGCCTGTATATTTAGTGAGTGTTTCCTGAAATATAAGTGAGAGCGTATTAACTAAATTCATGTCTATGTTATCAGTGATGGACAAGGAAGTGTCTGTAGTATCATTAGTGTTAATTGTTGTATGTGTGTTATTATCAATGCTTGTTGCTGGATTATCCTGACAGGTTACATGATCTTCATTAATGTTAGATGTTTCTGTCTGTTGATGTATTTGATCAGCAACCTGTTGTTTGATAAGTTCAAGTGTTGTTTGTGGAATAAGGTTGTTGTGTATAATTGTTCTTTTTTGATCAACAACCCTTTGTTCAGTGACAGTGAGGTGAGGATATTGTTGTGTGAATTTATGGTGTAGTTGTTGTCTGTATGCTGTCATGTTTGTTTCAAGTTTTGTGATTGTGTAATAAGTACGGATGATAAACGCGTTCATTTCTACTGTTCATTTCATCCGTTGGCGTGGTTTTCCAGCCTTTGTGGTCTGTGGATGCATTGCCACAGAAACACCAAGGCTGGGTTGGTTCCTCACATCTGTTGAGGGCATTGCAGTAGCCATGCTTGGGCCGGTGCTGCTTTCGCCACCGGTAACCAAGGGAGACTGTGGCCTATTTTTCGAACGTGAGCCTCTGCCTAACCCACGAACGCGGACTTTGTTAACCCGGGCGACGTCCGAACCGGTATCACACTTTGATCTAGTTATCACCATAATAAATATCTCCACAGAATGTGGGTGTGGTCACTCTTAGCTTTATTTCTCCCCATAGACCTTACTGGCATGGGTGTCCCTACCAGGAGCTTATGCTCCAGCCTGCATTGCCCTATGGATCAGTAAAATTACTGGGCTCTCCCACCACGACCAGGTGGTGACCACGGGAGAGTTATTATTATTATTATCATCATCATCATCATCGACTCGTCTCGATTATATATATAGATTCTGCTAATTTGCTAATAAACACTTACTTAAAATAATTTTAAAATATAGAAATGTATTATATTATATTACATTATATTATATTATAAGTCTTGTACAGGTATACCTCGTCTTACGTAGGTAATTGGTTCCAGGAGCGGCGACGTAAGCCGAAAAACGACGTAAGTCGAATTTACTTGTTAGTTACAACGTAAGTCGTAGTTTCGACTTACGTCGTAACTAAACGCCAATAATAAGCACTTAAAGACCGCTAAATAAGACGACAACACAGAAACACCGATGTTTTCATGTTTCGTTCTCTTGGATTTATGATGATTATATTAACATTTACTATAAATGTACATATTTCAATATGATTTTAACGCTTTTCTAGTCATATTACGACTTCAATATTTGTGGCGGACGGATGTAAAGTGGAATAAAATGACTTAAACTTGATTTTTATTTTTCCATATACTTTTTTGACAAACGACGTATAATCGGAAACGACGTAACTTGAGAGCGACGTAACTCGAGGTATACCTGTATAATATTTTATTATTAAAAATGCTTAAATAAATAAGAAAAGATAGTTAAAATAATTTTATATTTAACTACAAAATTGGTTACTCAGAACAATACCAATCATACATTACATGTAAATTATGTAATTACTTTTCAGAGATACGGTAGTATAGACATTAGTAAACAGTGAGATTCCAGAAGGGAAGATGGCGTCGAAATGAAAGTTTGGTTAAAGCATAAATAAAAGTGATAAATCGATTATTAGTGATCACATACGAACTCTAATATCTTGGATTAAGTCGGTGAATTGATCGATCACGCCCTAAAAAATCAGCGAGTGCATCGGATGATCGAACATGAAGTAACAAGACAGTAGCTTAGTATTGAGTAAGAAATAAACAGTCGATGATTAAAATTAACCCAAATAATTTGATGTTTTTCTACCTACCATCGTTATTGCTTTCGTGTGGTGCACAATATCTCCTTGTAAGTTGTTCCCAAATTCTTTTTCCAAGTTCAGCGTAAAATTTCTCATCTCTCTCAGCTGAATTCCGTGCTTCTTGGAGTTTTGTTACGTATTTCCCTTCTTTCATAATTGTTTTGAAAAAAATAATAAAATGAGATGGAATAAATAGCACAACTTACAATGGATGGATCCAGAACAGGAATGGAACAAATTTCGGAAATTTGTAACTAAATACATCTCTCTACAGTAACGTTATATAGCGGTATTAAGTTGAACTATAACTATTTTGTTATCTGATGAGTAATGAATGATCTTCGGTCTTATTTATTACGGTATTTATTTAAAAATAAATAATAAATAAGCAAAGCCGACCCAATTGACTTAAAAGGCAATTGGGCCCCGCGTCTAAATAAGCCCCACGTTCAGTAATTTAGTGTAGTCTTATCAAATACATACGGTAATACTAATACCACATTACATTAGGGAGGTGAATGACCCTATCCTTCTTTTTGCTCTGAGACCACTAACAGGTCGAGAATGTGTGTATTAATTAACAATTTTTGTTTAAGTCTTTCTACATATGCTATATGTTAGAACAGAATAGCTGTGTTTGCGTTATGTTCTTGTGTATGAGCACTTGTTTTGTACGTGGGGAATTTGCCATGTGGTTTAGTGTCTAGTGTCATTAATGTGTAGTTTAACTGTGTTGTATGTAATGGAAATATATGTTGAATTATTAGTAGAGTATAAATGAAGCTTAGTAAAGTTAGTTTAAAGTTTGAGGACCTATTCTAACCAAAACCAATGTTTTTGTATTTGTTATCGCGATTTTCTGGTGTTTCCAGAGCCACGGAAGAGTCTCTGCAGCAGTGGAGAAACCCCTGACGACTAACTCCAATAATTTGGAATAATAGAATTTTGATAAAGAGAAACTGGCTACAACTTAATAGGCTTTACCTTACGGGAGATCTTTTCAGGGGAGCTGGCCCCATTTAGGTTATCTTGCGTAGAGGAAACTCTGAAAACTCCACACAGCCAGCTTGTTGGAGTTTTCAGGCGCAACTACCACCACTACAGTGACTACTTCACTATCTACACTGGTAAGTGAAAAAAGGAGCAATTAAGTAAAAGGGAACAAGTGCTGAAACAGCAGCAAAAGAGGAAACACTGGAGTTAGCCACTAGACACTTAAATATACTTAAAACTAATACTTATAATTAAGACGTACTTATAAAACTAAAACTATTTATAATTGAAAATCTAAAAAATAATTTTGGTGCTAATTCAACCTATTTATCGTTCATATAGCCTAATTTATATTAATTACACTCAATCACCTGCAGATGCGCCGCAAGTGACTTATTTAATGCAAACTGCATGTTTCCTACAGATGTGCTGGCCAAGGACTAGCAAGAACGAACAAAGCCTTGGTAGAACCAGCATAAGAGAGAAAAAAGGATAACACGCAGAAGGACTGCAAGACGTACGCTTTCAGTGCACAAACTTCTATGTCCAGAAGCAAGATAAAGCCCCCTGGCATATCCACTTTACCATAGAGGAAGGTAGACGGCAGAGAAAAGGCGTCTATTCACAGAGAAGAAACAGATAGAGAAAACGTCATAAAAGAAGGAGACAAAAAAAAACACTATTTTAAAGGTAAACAAATAAAATAAACTAATTACGAACTAAAAGCGTAAAAAGGAAACGAGAAGAAATAGGGCCAACCCGTCATCCACCAAATGGTAGTAGTTCTGAGGTTCAGACAAGAGAGAATAGGTGCCTAGAGCAGGTAAGAGGAAATTATAAACTAACCTAATGAATAGAAAAGAGCAATGTTCCCTCTAATTTTTTTTGTAGATGAGCGGAACACATACTTCTCTGAGCAAAAAAATTTTTGCTGAGCAGATTCTGAGCATACATATATAAAATCTTATTTTTTCCTATAAAAATTAAAATAATTAATTATAAAGTAGAGATTAAAATTCATTTTAAAACATACTTCCATACAGAATATTATCTTTTGTCAATGATTTAATGTATTTAATCGAAATATACTAGCAATAATCATGCTGCAGACAGAGTGAGAAACAAGTAAACAACAATTCAAATCAGTGTGCGAGCTCGCCTGCGCGGCACATAAATTCTCGTGCGCGGCAACAATTTGAACAGTGCGCGGCCGCACAGCTTAGAGGGAACATTGGAGAGGAGAGAAGAATAGTCGGCGTGCAAACACCCACCGAAGTGGCTGAGGGAGTACCAAGCACGCCAAGTCAAGAGGAAGAAAGCCATATCCTGCACCGGAAGAGAGTAGTGGCTATCTGGTTGACGTTTTATCATGCCGCGGACTCACAGCCCAGCTGTAGTGATAAACCTCCTAACTGGGAGAGGGAGAAAAACAGAATAGGTACGAGATTTTATTAAAAACATTTTATATTATTATAAAATGGCAAAACGTTTGATTTTGAAGGTAGGAACGAGTTTTATAAAAAAAAAAAAAAAAAAAAAAAATTAAATGCTGATAACGAGTAAAATCGTCATTGAGTCCGACCCTACTGGAGTTGCATACGATCCCCATTATCTCCCCACCCTCGACCTTTAATTACCAAAATGTATCAATCTCCCTAATAAACAAACCTCCCTGCAAACTTTCAGAAATTTTCGACAAAAAGCACGAGTTATTAAGCTTCAAAGAGGATGAACAAAATCGTGCCACACACAAACATACACGCACTAACATCCATACATACAGAAATTACCCCCCCCCCCAATTATTTTGCATTTCTCGACGTTTCAAGGTGTCCTAAGTCCAAAAATGTATAAATCCGGGTAGTCATTTTTTGCTGGATCACCATACTTTCCCTCTTATAACAGTAGAGTAAAAGTAAAAACTATCCAAAAAGTATTACTGGGTTTATTTACCCAGTAATACTTTTTCGAATTAATAAAAATGGTTAATTATTCAGCTTATTTACGGTATTAATTAGATATGCTACTGCCGAAATAAGTTTAACCAAAATGAGCGCTACCACCTTCTGTGGCAGTAAGTAATTCTAGGGTGGCGAAAAGAAGCAAGTGGGCGACAGGGAAACGTTGGAGGCAGGGTACTCATAGGCGAGGGTTGGATCACCAACAACCCTTCCCTTTTCTTTGTTAAAAGGGGTAAGAAGAAACATTGCATTTAATGGTTTCTAGATGTGGAGAACAATGTAGAAAGGACACAACGTGTGAGGTTCATAGAAAAGATTTCTAGGAATACTTCCAAGCCTTTCTCACACAAGGGAAAGCAAGTTAGGGGTACAGTTGGGGAAATTGGGTATAAGTTTATGGAACCTAGCGGGAGGTGGCTCAAAAAAGTTTGGGAATCACTGATGTAGACTTAACCTATTCTACAATTCGTTGAATAAAAAGTTTATTCAGGCGAGTTAGTTTGTTATAAAATGATGAAGTAGGAGATAATAATATAACCTTCTATCCTTATAAAACAACTTCCTACTTGCTCAAAATACTCAATTTTTAATAATTTCCTGTCAAAAATTAACGAATCTTGCATATTAATTTTGTAACTTTCTGCGAAATCGTCTAGTCCATTGGGGGCGGGAGATAAAGGGAGTCGTGTAAATCTCCAATAGGGTCGGACTTAGTGACGATTTTACTCGTTATTAGCATTTACGATTTTTTATAAAACTCATCCCTACCCTCAAAATTACGCTTTTTGCCATTTTATAATAGTTAAAAATATAACAAGTTTTTAAAATAGAATATCGTAACAGATGGCACCACCAAATGTTGCTGGAATTTTTCTTTATGAAAAGAAAAATATGTGAAGAGTGAGATGATCACTCTCCACATATTTTTTTTCGGTGAGAAAGCAAGTTTCAACTTAGTTTTGCCTTCTGGACATTCACCTGGTACTCCAAGCTTCCTCCTCCCACTCCATTTCCTATTGTTTGTCTTATTTACGAAATGAAAGAGCACTTTTGTTGACTTGAGTTTCCACCGGACAGTAACGAACCACAAATGTATTAACTTTATGGTATGTTTCAGCAGATGTAGGCTATATGATAAACACACGTTAAATAGCTTTCGTGCAATCGTTTGAAGACAAATTAATTCGCTTAATTCAAATCTTTACGTAATGAATTTAAGAATAAATAATAATATATAGGCTTTCTTATTAAGTAAACTATCTAAAAATGTCAGAGTTAAATTTGTTGCAGTCAAAATAATGTCAGGTTATTTAAACCGTTTATTGCCCGGGCGACCCATCTCAAATTTTTCGTGGGTGGTCTGTCCTAAATACTCTACAGTATGTCGGATTCCTTCCCTCACTACCCGCCGTGGAAAGAGGAAATTCTAATTAGTAGAAAAATATCCCATTTTATACAGTCCTAGAGAAAAGGGTTATAAAAGTTTATATCTGATTGGCTAAACGTAAAGTTACTGTGACATAATGTAAGAAGAGCCTGTCTGAACACAGCCCAGTCAGCTATCAACGTGGCAAGATAATACAACAAATCTATGTAAGACTTCCCACCTAACAAGGAGACATCAGAGCTACACCTTGAATTTTGCTGTATTTAATACACCCCTTCCACTAATGCACGGTAACGTAACTTGTGTCAATGAGCAGTAGTTTACGAGAAATTATCATTTAATATACAGTATACTGTATATATATATGTGTCATATTATTTTGCAATCGTAGTCGTGGGGTCGAGTGTAGGGTGAGCAAGACAAAAGAAAATTGGAGACCATAAAAACACGTCCGTACACTTTCAGGTCCTCACTCGAACTCTTACTTTATTCTTTATTGGCGTTGGTAACCTCATTCCAAAAGGGACGAGATTAACAAAGTAAGTTACAGAAAAATATATACAAAGTTTACAAAAATTTAAAATATGTTATATAGGCCCTATATATAAAACGCGTACTGGAAAGTTTAAACAATGATTTATAGTACACTACCATTCATTGGCCAAGTTATGTTAGTGACGGAAAATGCAGGATGTCAAAGTTTGAATATCCCCGCGTAAGTGTAAAAATATTTAAACGAGAACTATATATATATAATAGTTCTATTGTGATGATAATAGTTAGTATATACTATATAAAATAGTTCTATTGTGAAAATAAAGAGTGAAAGAAAGGAAGACAGTTTAGAAATACCAGCTGGTATTTACTGTGTCTGTTCTCAAAGTGTGGGTCGCGACCTCTCCTCCCAGAAGAGTTGAGAGAAGTTTGATACAATAAAACAAAAAGGCCGTATTAAAATACCTTTATTTTGTATTTGCAACAAAAAATTATTGTAAAAAGTGTGCTTGTATACCAGAAGCAATCGTCTCAAATCTAAGTTCTGATATTTAATAATAAAGAGAAGAAAGAACAATGCACACAGGTGTGCGAATCTTTTGAGTGTGAAGTTCTTTCACGTGAACTTTCTTTCTCAGAGAGAAGAGTGATGTAATTGGCCTATCTACTCGTAAGAAAATGAATTTTATACTTATGGAAATTCGAGCTAAGACAGATCATGGAAAATCCTATAAATTCTCATCTTCTTCATGCTCATCTTCATTTGTTATTTCATAATTTTATTTCAATCAAACTATTTTATAAACTGCTCCTATCTGAAAATTACTACTTAAAATCGCGCAAATAATTAATTTTAACATGCAAATTTATATTCCATCTTCGATTAATTGCCAAAAATTAGAATAAAAATGGCAGTTTCTTGTCAAAATAATTAAACTTGGCCAAATTTCAGTTATTATCAAAACAATCGAATCAACAATTAGTTTCGTGCAGAAGACTTCCTGATTTTGAAGCCAACATTCAGAAAAACTAGTTCGTACCGGATGTTATTGTTGTTCGTTAAATCCCTCCTCTATTCAGGAAAGGGGCCAGGAATAAAAGATACCATTTGAAAAGAAGAATATACGTAGTCCTCTCTTCAGGTTCTACTAGTATTTATTGATTTCCTTTATACTGAACACTATTTTTAATCAGTTCTATCCTTACAGCTTTATTGCACACTCAAATCTCATAGTACTTGGGATGGAAAGTTATTTTAACACTTTCCTACAGAATTTTTTAAGATTAAAAGCCAAAATGTGGGGCCGTTCTGTGCTCGAACTTAGGCCAAATGATCCTGCTAACTCCTCTACGTAGACTTGCTCATAAATGTAATGAGAAATGATACATTAAAAATAATCAAACAATTAGATCTATATTTAAGAATTATTAAATGAAAATATACACCGGGTATTTTTAGCTTTGTATATTATTTATGTTCTGTTATAATAAATTAAATAATATAAAAGTTATTTTAGCTAACAACTTGAAATTTATAAAAATTGAATGGATACAAAGGAACAATAACGGGACGAGAACTTGCTAGAAGTTTCCGGTCACACACCAACTGTCGTCATAACAACCAATCCCCCTCCATTCACTCACGAACTCGGGGCTAGAACGTTCCAGATTTCTCCTCTCCTGCTATAAATACAGAGTGACGAAAGCCATTGCGTTATACACGCACGTTAGAAGCTGCAACAAGAAACATGTCTCGATCGCTGATACCCGCTCTAATAGGAGATAATTGGTGGTCCATGTGGGATTATCCTCATCGTTTATTCGATCAACACTTCGGATTGGGATTAAGTGACGAAGATTTCTTCCCCATGACAATGTACAGGGGACAAATGGTCCGACCTCGACGACAACTGAGTCGACAGGATTCTAGTTCGGGTGTTTCCGAGGTGGTCAATACTCGCAATAAGTTTCAAGTCATGACTGACGTCAGCCACTTCTCTCCCGAAGACATAAGTGTCAAAACAGTTGATAATTGCGTGGTTATACATGGAAAACACGAGGAAAAAGTGGATCAACACGGCTTCGTTTCTAGAGAATTCACCCGAAGGTATGTCCTTCCCAAAGAAGTCGACCCCGAAAAAGTTACCTCGTCGTTGAGTCCAGATGGTGTATTGACAGTGGAAGCTCCCAAAAAGTGTTTAGAATTACCTTCTAACGAGAGAGTGGTTCCTATAACGGTTCAGAAAGCTCCAGCAGATGTCGACATGGAAGAACAATCACAGAAACAATAAGCTCGGGTATATTGTGTTTATTAATTGGCACTCTCTATTCTATATCGCATTTTTACTTCTAATTGTGAAAATAAACGTAACTGATTTTAATTATTAATCTGTGTGATAGTTTTTTCTTTTTTTACTTTTATTTAAAAAATTTAAAATGCCTTAACCTATAAACTCTATTATTAAAGCCTCATATACTGTTACTTTTACAAACAAAAAATATTTAAGACCTTTATTAATAAAGAAATCTAAATGCAAAAATATGGCAAAGGGTCCGTCCAAGGAGAGAGGAGGCTCCTTCTACCCCGGGTTCCATAAAAGCTCTCGGCTAATAAATACACTTTTTCTTGCCACTCGACAAAGAAGACTCCATATTTTTCTAAGCACATTGCATAAATTCAAGGCCTTTCTGGACGTCAAAGGCCAAGCATTAATCGAGCGCGGGGCCTATCTGAGTTCTCTAAACACCGGATCTGTCTATCAAGGAGACATTTGGACGAAGAGACGATTTTTCCGTTCGTACAAAAGTTTAAAAATAATTAACTCGAAAGGGCTTTAATGATGTTAAACTGCCAAAATTCGAAGTTTTGTAGGCAGAAAAGAGAAGAAATGTTGTATTAACAATTTAATTTTATACACAACCGATTAATTCTGTTTGTTATATTTCAATTGCAAGAAGGGAGTTTCATTTCCGGTGTGATAATGACACAGTACAAAACTACATCTGCTATGGTAAACATCATTACCTAAAACACTTTTAATATCATATTAAAATATTTTTAACTTAATAAAGTGTGAATTTCATATGTAATTTGACCATTCGCTCTTATATAGTGTCAACGTATGGATTTCCTCTATTGTTTCCTAAATGAAGTGTACAGTACAGTACAACACAAGCAAGTTTATTAATTCAGTGAATATAACAGAGAAAGTTTGGTAATAAATCAAAAATAACCTCGAAACGTCGAGAATTGCAAAAAAATGGTTTCCCCCCTGTATGTTTGGATGCAAGAGTATGTTTGGAGAGCACCGACTTTGAAGCTTAATAACTCTCGTATCTTTTGTCGAAAATTTCTGCAATTTTGCAGAGAGATCTGTGTATTAGAGGGATCAATGCTATTAAATTTTGGTGGTTAAAGTTCGAAGGCGTGGGGAGATAGAGTCGTGTGTGTATCTCGAGTGGGGTCGGACTTGAAGATTTTACTCGTTATTAGCATTGGAAATTTAAAAAAACAAAAATAATTAAACTCTTCTCTACCCTCGAAATTGAGTTTTTTGTCATTTTATAATAATTAATAATATAAAAAGTTTTAACAGACGGCTCCACACGCAATTTTCATTCTTGCTGGGAAAGTTACGCAACTCGTTGCTAGATTTTTTAAAAAAAATGTAATCTATTCTTAAGCTTTGACTAAACTGCATTTTTGAGGAGACAAAGAGAGCAATTGTTATTCGAATCTCACGTTCACAAGTTCATGTCAGTCAAGTCACTTCGCTATGAAAAATCGGATGAATCTTTGTTACTTATTATTTACCACTTTGTCATACTAACCAAGGTCATAAAATAAGTTAATTTGGCATGAAAAACAAACAATATAATTTAACCTATATATATACGGTATCTTATACGTGTGACTAAAAGGCAAATATTTGTTATTTCGCCACATTAATCATGAAATTTATAATTTACATTTTCTTTCTAGTGACCTCTGACCTTTCTAGGTCGTCACCGAACAGGAAAACAGTACTATTCAAACTGTAGTCCGCGAACCAGCGTTGGTTCGTCAAGGGGCCTTCAAAAATTAGAAAAACGTTTTGTTTTCCAATTTTTATAATAACTAACCTGAAAAATGATTCACTGATTAATTAAACACGAGGCATTAGCTCTTAGCACGCCCCAATCATACCCGTTACGATAGACCTGACCCGCAACGGGGTCGATCAGAAGGGGTGAGGAATGGAAAGCCCCGTAATAAATGGAGGGTGAAGACGGGTAACATTTTACATTGCGCCCATTTGGATGATATAATTTGTTATACTGCTTCAAATTAATGTATAAAATATCAGTAATTAGACTACACAACAGTATAAAAAATCAATTTCAATTTAAATGTTTATAATTTTAATTGATATATGACTTATTTGTGTACAAGATCTGTAATCTAAGATAGGTAATGTGTCATTCTTTGACGCATCTTTACCAGTGACGTCAGTACTAACTAACAGCTTTAAATAGAGGAAGCGCTGCCATTTTCTCGTCAAAATAATCATAGAAGAAAGAGGAAAAAACTGGAGATCGAAAAATGGGTGAAACGATGAATGAAGAGGTTAATAGTGCATTCCTTACAGCACAGTCGACGATATCAAGTGATGATGAAAGTTGTAAGTAAAAGTATCAAATAATAATTTATTCTGTACAAAACTTGTTCGTATGCCAGCGATCGAACGATCGATCATCATGTGTACTTTACGTGCTTCTTGATTTTGGTTCGATCGATCTTCCGTTCACTTAATTCTAGTTATAACAATTCGCTGATGATCGATTTAATTCTTATTTGTTCTCGTTTTCATTTTTTCTTTTTATTGTGTGAGAGAGAATGCATACTTGCCAACCTTTTGAATGGGGAATAGCTGGGACATTGGTAGAAAAACACTGACAGCATAAAATGCGAGAAAATTATTTATTAACATTGATATTGCACAATGCTTCTGTTAAATACCTTCAATAAGTAAAATTTAATTTCATAGTGCCTCCTGTTATATGCCTTTGTGTGACGTTTTCGCTTTGTTAATAATTTCTTTTGTTACAGTGTACTCGTGACAGTTTCTATCAGTCAGTTTATTGACTTTCACTGAAATTAAGGATAATGATTTTTCCGGTGATTTACTTCCTATTTCTGTCTTACTTTTTCTTATCATATTGAATATCTTTTTCTTTTTTGCTACACAGCAAGGGGAGGTATTGCAATGCTGTGTGGAAAAGTCATCTATTTTAAAATTTCAGTTTACATAAATAAAAGATACGAGATCGATCAGATAATAGTTTCTATACGACTTCAGCTAAAATGTTTTTAATTACAGTATAATCTATGTATTGTACACATATATACATATTTCTAATAAGTAAGCTCATGGGCGTACGAGTGGCAGAAACAGAAGAGATAACTGCCCATGTTTAAAGTCTATGTACTAGGGTTTCTCAAACGGGATTCCGGGATCCCGGTTGTTTTTTTAACCCGGGAAATTTTTCTTATCCCGGGAAATCCCGCAAATTTCTTAAAAATTCACTTTTTTCTTATTTTACGTTAAGGCTGAGGAAATTTTGGCAAATAGAAAGTATAATTAACTCATAAACTGTCAGAATACATTTGTATTTATTAATTTTAAACCTACTTATTAGTTTTTTTTTAATTTTTGCTCGTTATGACACGTCACAAATGGTCAATAATCAATACGTAGCTTATTTGTGGCAGGACTCTCAAAATTCTTTACCAGTAATATCTGGAATAATTGTGCTTATGCTGTCTTAATTTTTAACCATGCCCAGTAGCTTCAATGACTGCGTAACGCCAAGTTCTGCAAATTGGGCAAGGATACAAACGAGTACGAAGTCAGCGAGTATGAAGTTTTTCTTCATAATCTGATTATTAAAGACAAACGAACTGCCGAATTATTGGGCTATGATGTTTCTATTAAAGTAGTCGAGGTAGACAAATCAAGAATACTAGGGAACAAAAGAAGTACTACAATCTCAAAAACGAACTAGAAATCTTTCAGGATACAGGTGAAAAACACATAATATTTGTCTTCTCTTAAATGCATTAAACACGATTCCAATCACATCAATTGCATCGGAAAAGGCATTCTCGGTAGCAAGACTTTTCATTACTAAAATAAGAATTAGATTGAGTGATCGGAGTATTGACCATCTTTGCTTTTTAAAATCTTATAAAAATTTACAATATTTTGTATTATATTTTATTTAAAAAATCAAAAATTACCTTCTAAGTTAGAAGTTTGATCTAAATTCATTTTTCTTTAAATTTTCAACTCAATTCAAAGTCATTTTTTGTTGTTGTATGCAGTTTCCAGCAAACTGTAATAAATTTTTTCTATTTGTGAAAATTTCTACGTAATTCAAAGGTAATTTTTAATATATATCTTACACAGCATTATTAATATGATTTTGGAGGTTGCAGAACGTATTAAATTACTTAAAAAAACGAAAAATAATTATATCATTTGATTTCATTATATTTTGTATATCTTAAAAATAATTAATTTTGTCCCGGGATTTCCGGGATCCCGGAAACAGTTTACTTTTATCCCGGAATCCCGGGACAAGCAAAAGACCAGGAAATGAGAAACCCTACTATGTACTGTACAGTACTGTACAGTTCGGGGCCTTTTTATACTCTTTTTGAGTGGTAAAGGGCCTTAAACCACAAATAAAAAGAAAAAAGAAATGAGAAACCCTACTATGTACTGTACAGTACTGTACATGGTCAACGATGGACTTAAAATATACAGTAATTTCGTTAATCACCGTTAAAATGGACATCGATAACACTGATGGCCTCGTTTCAATAACTCGTATATTCCAGAAATCTACTTTTTGGAAGGAACAAAAATCTAGCAACGAGTTGCATAACTTTCCCGGCAAAAAATTAAAATTGAGTATAGCGCCATCTGTTACCAGATTTTATTTTAATTGATCGATCGCCATTCTTTCCTTCTGTCCAAAAATCTATCACAAATGATTTTATTTATTTATATTTCAAACTTTATTTCAGAACAAAAGTAGAATAAAATATAACAATAGCTAGACATTTATAACGAAATTAATAATGACAATATAAATAAAAATATGAAAAAATTCTCAAACAATTAAAGTGGAGTATTTACTTTTTAGGGGACGAACTCTACGAGGAGAAACTTAAGTTAGAACAACAATTACAAATGTTGAATCTAACTGAACCTGTATCACCTGCTGGTCTATCTTCAACCCCAATACCCAGAGATGACGATTTCGATTTCGACGAATTCGTAAGACATTTTGAAGATCTCCGGTCCGAGTGTTTAAATGAAGGAAATTTAGATGATGGAGAAGAGGAGAAAAGTAGTTCACGATTTTCAGTTTTATTCTCACTTTCGAAATTATTTCTAACTATGCCGATGGATTTATGTCATCAACTCCAACGCACGCTCGAAAGAATAGAAATCAAATATAACACGGAAAATGTCAAACGAAAATATATTCAGTTAATGCAATCGAGAGGGAAATGTCCAAATTTAAGCTGTGAATCCGAACTCGATCCAGAGAGTCCTTCAACATCTGCAAACCCACAATAAAAAGTCAATCTCCATATTCTCGTAGCGGATGGTCCAATTCCCAGAAATTCATTGCCCTCACGAATTTAACTTTCACTGTTCTTTATAAGGCAATGTTCGGTTACTTAAGATATGTTGCTGGTGTTACCGATATATTAAAGGTATAACTTTTGTAAGTTTTGTTATTTTATATTTTATTTCATGCTTAGAAATTATTTATATGCCATTTAGTAACAAGAAATTAACAATTATCTATACTGGCTTATTAAATAACTAACAGATGAGTCCGGCGTTGCTCGGGCAAAAAATAAAAACAAACATTAAGATTATTTCGTACTTCTAATCCTTCTATTATATTATAGTATTTGATTTATATAACTAACAAGGTTATCTTACATAAGGCTAGGCCTCCACTTGCGATTCCTAGTCACAAAAATAAAACTCATTGTTTCCAATACAAGTGCATACACTTGCGACTAAACAATCGCAGCGATTAAGAAGTTGCCAGCGGTCCTATTTTCGCTGCGACGCGACTGTCGCTCTACCCAATGAATCACACAGACAGGCATGGAAATGTACAGTACTGTACCGACCTGCGGCAGTTTTCATGCAGTCTACAGTCTTGTTCAGGTCATTATATGTTTTTAATGGACCAATTATTTCCAACAATTTTTAATTTAAAATGTGTTAGATTGGTCAGTCACTCGGTGCGATAAACCGTTACGTAAGATAACCTTTGTAGTTATATAAATCAAATGCTATAATATATATGGAACATTAAAACGAAAACCATATAAAGAGTTTGGTCATTTTAGCCTACCATTGTCACGTTTACGCGATACTCGGACGGTACGAAATGGCACAATTTCATTGGTCAAGTAGACACCAATTGAAAACACGATATCTTAAAAAATTACAGATATCATATTTTTCCTAATGTTAACTCTAAGAAACTGTTCCACTCACAGCCGAGTATCAAACGGTAATCTGCCAACCAATCAAATTTAGCAAAATACGGACCAAATATTTAAACTCGGCATCCTCGAAAACCACTTAAAACAAATTTGTGCAGGCTGTAACCTCGTAATTTTCCTATTCGAATGCCACCATAACACTGCTCCGATAGAAAGAAGAGACTGTTGCGGAAGAGGTTGACCTTCTCCTGGAAGAGAGGATGGCCAACGACTACTAATTAATACAGGTTTACTTGAAAAGTGATCCATGTTAGACAGGTTGTATAGGCCCCGCATGTGATCAAAGTTGCTAATCTTAATGTTCAAATAAAACTTGTTTAAACAAGCAATTATTTATTGCGACGTCATCACAATGCCGGGCTGCAATTTTTAATCTTATTTTTAATTTATTTAACTTAAAGTATGTTTTCCACCTCAAATTGGTAGTGGCTTGCTCCTGTACTGTACAGTACATCATACTTTTCTTTCAACAATAGAGTCGTGCCGGTCATTTAACTGCTTTCAGGGGAAGTTTTGAACTGAAATAACATGACTTTCCGGTTTGTATTTGAACTTTCCGGAAGTTCATGTATAGTTAATCGAGGTTTCCTGCCCTACGGTTTCCATATGTGTTTTCATCTATCTGATTCTATTCTCGAGATTAAGGAAAGACAGACTGTCGAACAACAATGGGAATTTATGTCTACAATTTTTTCAAATTGCAGTCCAATAAAAAAAAAGTATTGAAAAATTTAAAATAATTCCTTTTATGTGATGATAAAGTTTTTAAATTTTGGCAACAGACTGTATAAACCACGTGGAAAGTATGTTCTGGTAAATATTGCGTTCATAGAAAAATTATTGGAATGTAAAATTGAAGACCTATAAATTCCGACTGTAGTCCACTGTACGATTGTCTGTCCTTCCTTAATCTCGAGAAAAGAGTTAGATAGATAAAACTCGAGACAAAATATGGAAAGCTTAGGGGCAGGAGGCCAGATTAATTATATACGAACTTTCAATGAAAACCGGAAGTCAACGTTGCTTCAATTTAAAATTTTTCTCTACATGGAGTTAGATTACCAGCACAGCTCTATTGTTAAAAGAGAAGTATGATGTAGAGGGGCAAGACCACCACTAAAAGAATTGAGAATATTGTGACGAAAAGTTGCAGGCCGGCATTGTGACGATGTCACAATAAATAATCGCTCGTTAAAATTAGTTTGGTTTATTTCGTTACGGCAATGCGACACATGAGCGAGATGCATTCCCGGAAGACTTTTATGGAAAGCTGGACTATAGGCGTTACTAACGTGAAGAAAACCCGGAAAACTCCACGTGGCCAGCCCATTGGCCATGCCCGAATCCAAGACACACGAACTACCAGAGTTTTAGTAAATGGGTTACCAGAGAAAACTTATTAGAACTAAGAAAGTACCATTCAGAAATGAAATAACACGAGTTGTTAGATGTGGAAAATATACACTTATATACTTACTATACCCTATTCGGTTAATGTGAGCCTAGGTATACAAAATGGCGGCGCTTCCGGTCTCCGTCTTGTTTGCACACGCAAATGTGCAAACAAGATGGCGACCGTCGACGATAACATAAACGCGCCTATATTTAATCTTTTTTAAAACTAAAATATTTTTAAAACGTAAATTTGCTACTTACTTTTTCCCCTGCTTTTGGTTACTTTTCCTACTCTTGGACCAGAAACGAAAAATAAAAAAGTCATCATACTACCTATAAATTCAATCGATGCATGGACGAAGTGAATTACGAGATTCTATACATCAGTGGTTCGAACAAAATTTGCCTGTACTGTACATAAATTTTACTCCTCTTAAGAACTGCAGTCTTACGATTCACATCTCTCGACTTTTCATCTACGATAGGCAGCGTCTCCATAGAGGTTGGCACCTGCGATCCACGGCCACCTAGCCTTCCATGTGTCGTGTTGGAAATCACTATTACATATCCTTGGTTATGACAAATTTAACACGTTTAGCACACATTTGCACACTATAAACGCACATTTAAACCACGTTTAAACACATTTAACTCATATTTGCACATTTTTAAACACATTAAATTTACATTTGACACACTTTAATTAAAACACGTTTAACTCACATTTGCACACTTTAAACGCAAATTTGAACCACATATAAACCCTTTAGAAAATTTTTGCCTCACTTACACAATGTTAACACACCTTTAATACACTTTTTATGACATTTAACACGCATTAAACACATTAATGACACGTTTATCATGTTAATTACCATTGACAAACTTTCGTCCTCGATAACTTTAGACTTCGAGTAAATTGTACAAACTTTGAAAAAAACACAGACACTTTTAAAAAATTAACAACGTACTATACATAATCCGTCTACATCGTAACCAAAATTCGAAATTCACATTATTCCTCATGTTTCCCGAACGGAATTTTTTGATGGATATTTGCATACGAAGGCATCATTACTATCAGCGCCATCTACATTTCTTTTCTAAAAACACTTGTCATCGAGGTTACCGGAAGCACCGCCCATTTTGTATACCTAGGCTCACATTAACCCACTTTTCACAGAGTAACACTTTCGATTCCACGCACTGTACTATTTGTCTCAGTAATAGTGCATCTACTCGTATTTTGCACTATATCATTGTCGTAATAATTAAGTAAATGTAATATATATATATTTTATAAGAATTATATTTAGTTTATTATTTTGTTAATTTTTTTTGCCAATAGATAGCGCTACGTGTAAATCACCAAATCGAATGTAGATAGAAATTAATTGATTTACAGAAATCCAATAGATATTTTGGAGTTAGATGTACTATACAGTGCGACATTATCCAAGTTAGAGGTATATAAACGTGCCGAGTTTAGTTTCGTAGCAATTGGTCGAACTATCTAGGAGTGTATAGTGAACAAACAAACATCCTCATTTAAATATCTATAGATACAGTATAATACTATGACGTTAAGCATACAAGACTAACGTGTACTAATTGCTACAACCAATATTTAAAATGTAGTCAAGTATTTTAAATACAGAGTATTAATTTGTAAATATTTTTAAGATCATTAAAGAAAGATTTATGAGTTTTTTTTATAATAGAAAACACATTTTTCTTACGAAATTAATTTTCATGTTTTAAATTACGAAATATCAAAATAGAAATAGTGTAAGTTGGTTAGTTTTTAATTGAGTTTATAAGCGAATGAATTTTGTCATAAGAGCAAGAAATAGAATGGTAGGAAGCAAAGTCGTAATTAAACAGAGCGATTGATAAACCTTTAGCGATTTCTTGTTAGTAACCCTAAAGAAGCAATAAAGGAAAGCAATAAAGGTTTATTATTATACTGTACGTTGCCTGTAAGTACGATTTTTACTTTGTTAATCACTATTCGCATTTTTCACCGGATGCTCGCCCTCTGGTGTTTAAAAACAAAACTATTCTATCTGGGTCGTTTGATTAATTCTTGTGTATTATCAGCAGTAAATATGAATAACAATAGAAAAAGCAAAGGTTTCTGTTGCGTTCCAAATTGCAATTTCAAAGATTTACGGGAGCCTAATATAAGTTTTCGTCTATTCTCACACGAAAAACAGATGATTATTCGGAAATCGGTCGGTTATATTTATGAGCTTCTCCGAATTGTGAAAGAGTGAATTAGACTTAAGAATTGGCAGTTTCCCGATTGTCCAATTTTACACGAACAAGTTATGCTGTCAATTTTAAAAGATATTTTCTTAAAGTTAAAATGCCAGTTATTTTGTGTGGGACACAGGGTCGGATTTAAGCATTTCGAAGCCTTAAGCTGAATGTAAGTCCCCTTACCAACCCTTCACAATTTTAGAAGTCAATCATAAAAAGAAAAAAATTAAATCAGACTATCTCTCTGATTCAATACGGTTATTGGAAGAAAAAGATGTGAGGTTTCACTAGTCTTCTGTTTTATAACTGAATTTAATTAAATTTTTATACCCATTCCTTTAAAAATCTTTTTTAAAATTGGTTTTATCATTTTTTTTAAAAAAAGACCTTACGTTAATTCTTAGAAAAAAATTAACGAAATACTACACAAAATAAAAAGTAAAGTATGTTTTGTTGGTTTGTAAAAAAATGTTTATTACAAAATTCGACTTTAATTTTTTTTTTTGTTTGTACAAATGTTTGAGGCTCCTTGAAAGTCGAAGCCTAAGCAACAATTTACATAGCTTTTTACTTGTAAATCTAACCCTGATAGGACAATGTCAAAGCTGATGTTTTTAACACAAAGGGCACAAATATGCATAGAACGATCTCGCTCACTTGCTTCGATACCACATAATGACGTATCCCGCTAGCAATAATTGTTCTGCTACTATAAAATTTCTCGATAAACAGCTACAAGCAGCATATATCATTATATCGGGCAGTAATATATGATTAATTTTACATTACTAGTTACAAGCGACCCAGATAAAGTAGCCATTTTGTAAAAATTCAGCGCCCTCTATAGTTCATGAAAAACACGAATACCTCAATTTTCTCTGTACCTTTTTTGTGAAGATTAATAAATGGTGAAATAAAAAAATAAAGGATTTAACATTGATGGAGTGGTATATGCAGCTATGAATAGATTGATGATCCATTTATTGTGTTATTTAAAATATAAATTTCCTTAACTATGAAAACAAAAGCTCCAAGTTCGTATTGCATTACTGAAAATGAGAAGTGATTATGAGCTAACCCCTTTTAATTTCTCCAGAAGATAGCAGGATAAATTGGAACTAAATTGAAAATTGAGTGCTCAATTTCTAGAGGATGATGCGTTCCGGACAATATGTCTCTCATCGGTCTTCTTCATTTTATATCAATCTGGCTATAAAACATTACAAAATTTAAATTATATTTAAAGTTATAACGAAGTATTTTTAAAGTTATTTAAATATCATTTCAGTGCCCATCTAAAAATCATCTTATTTACTTTTTAAAATCTGTATGTATCCTTTATCACAATTCAATATCATTCCAACTGTTATTAAATTTGTAATTATTTGATGACAATTTTATTGTAAAAAATATTTATTAGTTGAAATGAGTCATTATTTTATGACTTCTTGTTCTGTCGTAATATTTATATTGTTTTACTGATATTGGAGTTTCATACTGAGATGAAATGTCACCGAATGACGACGTTTGTATTGACGTAGTCTCATTTTATAACACTTCTTTTAAAAATTTTTTAAGTGTGTAAATTTGTCACGGTACTCCCAGTTTCTGTCAAACGTAACCTTCCAAATTGACAAAATTAAGTGTTGTTTTTTTCTAATTTTTCAAATGGGGAAAATATGATCATTTGTCAATTTAGTTAGGCGATGATTCATAGAAAGAATGGGTACACTTTATCTTTGTCCATAACAAATACTGTATAAAATATGAGTAATCGTTTTACATTTTCCTAATTTTGTACATTAAGTATTTATTTTGCTCATTATTTGTTTGACTGCTGCTAACTTTTATTTCAGCTTGCATAGGCTAATTTTTAAAAAATAATCAAGTATTCAATTTTTAAATTAAGTACCACTCAAGTTCCAATTTAAGTGTGCTGGCTTTTGTCTGCCAGCTTAAAGGGATTACGAGCTAACTGAGAGAGGTGCATCACACAATCGAAAGTGACAATATCGAATAATACTACGGCTATAATATACGCCTACTGGCTAAGACAATGGATTCTTTTAAATCGCTAGGGATCTTTGTTTAGTGGTCAAATCGACCACTAAACAGAGATGTTTATCGAAACCATCAGTTTGTTTCTTCAATTGTGGGCATTCCTACTTCACATCGTAATCCTTGCATGTATTTTTTCGGTCATTTGCTGCGCCGAGAAATGTGCTGATCGCAAGCAGAAACGAACATAACCACTGATCACGAATGTTTACATACAAACTCAGTGACAATTGACAGTCAACTGACGTGCAACGTGTACTTTTCTAGCGTAACCTTCAAGCGTGTGCCTTCTAGAACAAATCTTTTCTTTTCCGAAAGCGACAGGTAGTTCTAATGCCAATTCTGGAATGAAACGAAGCAATCCCCTAAATCAACAGAACGAAGTTTATCTCCTCACAGGAAAGAACTTGAAAATCCATAAAGAAAATACACACGGCTTCAAAGCAAAGAACACGAAAAATAAAGAGACAGGAAAGACAGTTAGCAAATCTTTAATCAGCTAGCAGCTCCGTTAACGTTGATTTTTCCGTACGTTATATTCAAGATTATTGATTTATCTATTGAGTTATTATTATTAATTATAGAGTTACCCACCTATGTAATAGTAGTACTGTACGTGTTGCTTTTTCCTAGCATTTATATAGAACAATATATACAGGCCTGATATTAAAATCCAGATTATATGACACACTTTTAATTTCCGGCATCGAATTATACAGATATAGAATTTCAACCATACGTACAAAAAACCGTTTACATAACATAAAAAATGGAGCTTACAAAAACTCTTTTATTTCGGCGTAACACCAATCCAACGGGCGGATCAGTCCGTGTAACAGTTCAATAGTCCCGTCGATTCGTTTCAACTTCCGATGAAGGTGAGGAGGATGGTGTCGGCCCCGGGGCACACTGCACGACTTGTTCTGACGCTTTCGGCGGCGGCGATGTACTTGGGCGCCTCTCGTCGGGAGCGGAGGTCGGAGACCAGGTCGAAGCGACGATCCAGATTTCGTTGTTAAACTTTATCCGGAACCCAGTAGCGGAGCAACCTGCACCAAAAACCAAGAACTCCGAATGTCCTTGAAACGACGATTTTATAATCTTCCTCCCCCAAATCGCCTCTCCATTGGTCTCTCATTGTCACCTGGTGCCAATTCGAAACCCGATGGAGGGCGCGGGAGAGGTCATCGTCGCGACAGAACTTGATTCCTCTCTCGTCGCGTGTTTCTCGAATTCGTTCTTTTCCTTTGTTTTAAATACACAGAAAAAAACTTCCATTAAACAATGGAAAGCTCCAATTTCGTCCCCTTTTAGTCGAACCCCGTTCGGGTCCTCACAGGGCACCCCCCTTTCGTTTAAAATGTCGCCACCGAATGCGGCATTTTAACAATTGGCTTCGCGAACGGGTTCCCGTTGAAATGCCCCAGTAGTCGATCGACACGGAACTGGAAGCTCTCGCGTGTCTATCGAGTTGTAGGAGGTGTCGCGTAACATTGAATAAAAGTTCGGTTTCCTATTGAAACAGCATTTTTTTTTCTAACCGGAACTCCCGATTTTTTTTTTAATTGTTTTTAAACATTTTTGTTTTTCTCTGTAGATTGAGCGATTTATATAAATCTTAAAATCCGATTCTAAATCTCCTAAAAAGCCAAAAAGAGGCAAATTCCGACTGCATTCGTGTTCCTGTCCAAATCTGCCGTTTAGGACCACGAACAGTGATTCAATAGATGATTTGTCTCATCTGTCACAACAAGAAGCTGAGCGCAAAAGCTGTTACCTGTGCTTCCGGTATGCTTTCGTACCGGCGTACTTGCAAACCATGTTCGGAAGTCACAAACATCTCTCTGCAGCTACGTCTCTAGCTCCCTTTTTTTTTTGTCCGTCTTCTGATTTCGGCGACATTGTCCTGTCATCGACTTTTTTTCGATGCAGAACATCACAATTCCAAATCACCGTCAGAGACAATTGTATTTTTCGTTGTTTCTGTCTAAAGGAGCTTCTGTAGATAACTATGAAGCAATGACGACAATTTCGGTTTTCCTCCTATTATCGTTCATCATCTCCCCTCGTTGTTTTCTGTGCGTCAGAATTTTTTTCTGTGGCAGATGTGATCATCAAGCACATGCATTTTGGGGGAAATTTTTTTTTTCTTTAACTTGGATTATATGAACCACTCAATCTTTGACAAATTCATCAGTGTTCCGTTCGTGACAATTTTTTTTTTTTTTTTTTGACAATTCTTGGTTTTCCGACAATTTGGAATTTGAAAAACGCGTTTCGTCATTGAACTTTCAGGATCTACAATGAGTATTTTACACAGATGTAAATTCGTTCGCGACAATTCTGTTCACCCGGGCGATTGTTTTTCACATTTTTTTTTTTTTTGTTTTTGGTATGGTGGCCTCTTCCCTACGGAGAGCTCACCATTTACATCGCGTAAATAGGCCGATAGGCGTAGGCGGCGGCAGGCGCTCGCGACCCTGAATTTGTGACGTTGACGCGCCCCCTTCTCCTTCGCTTCTGCGGAGAGGTTCCACCGTTTGCCCGTGCCTATGGGTTCGTGGCAACACCCAAGGATACTCGTCCGCGGGTCCTTGACTCCGCAAAGCGTATCGGTGTGTCGGTTGTGCCACGGTGGTTGGCTGACTACTCTCTATCGCTGCCGCGGGCTCTGCCTGATCTGGCTGTATTGACGTTAGGATAAATTCATCCCAGGGGTCTACTGTTTCGGAAGCTTGTGGTTCCGAAGCCGAAGTCTCGCCTTGAATCGTTTCTGACCTTTGTTCGCTGGTGCATAAAGACGCAAATTCCATTCTCGCGATAGCAGGTTTCAGACGATTTGCGTGAACGTGTAACTTCTTACCCGTTTGGATATGTTGGACAACAAAGTCCACAGGACTAGTCTCCGCTATAATCCTATACGGTCCCTGCCATCTAGGTGCCAGTTTCTTTTTCAACCCAGTAGGGACTACTACTTCCGTCACAAAGACTCGGTCTCCAACTAAAAACTTATGGGGTTTATTTTTGCGCTGCTGGTATTCCTTCCTGTCCAGCGCGGCCTTTTCCGCGTGCTCTTGAGCTAATTGGTGAGCCAAAGCCAACCTCAACCTTAGCTCGCTCGCATAGTTCTCACTAACATCATAGCTTGGTCTGCTAGGTTCAGTGACCACGTCGAACGGATAAACCGGATCTCTCCCATATACTAAATAGAATGGGGTTTCATTCGTGCTGGAATGCACGGCGGTGTTGTATGCGAAAAGCGCAAACGGGACCATCTCGTCCCAGTTGCGTTGGTCTGTATCGGTGTAGTGTGTCAATATATCTACTAACGTTTTATTCAAACGCTCTACCATTCCATTGCATTGGGGGTGGTAGGCGGTAGTAAGCAATCTTTCTATTCGCAAAAGCTCACAAACCTCGCGCATCATTCTCGAGGTGAAATTTGCGCCTCTATCGGTTAGTAGCTGTTTCGGAACCGAATGTCTTAGGATTATGTGCGTAACAAACGCCTTAGCGACTGTCCTGGCTGTGACGTCGGGCAACGGCACTGCCTCGGCCCAACGTGAGAAATGATCCACGAAAACCAGTAGATATCTATTGCCGTTATGGGTAGTGGGAAAGGGACCTTGAATATCAAGAGCCGTCCTCTCGAATACCTTAGTAATACGGGGAAAAATTTGCAAGGGTGCCTGATGCCCGTGCTGCGGTCTCTTTCGCATACTACATTCCTGACATGATTGACAATAGTGAGCTATGTCCTTGTTCATGTCGGTCCAGTAGAATTGAGTGTGCAATTTTTTTTTTAGTTTCTTCGCCCCCAGGTGTCCTGAACTAGGGATGTCGTGGAACATCTTCAAGACATATTCGACCATGTTCCTGGGTATAACCAATCTGTCCCATATTTCATTTCTGTCAGGGTTAGACTTCCTATGATACAACGTCTGTTCCGTATCTAAGTAGAACTCACTACTCTCGGGACTCGGACTCTGTTCTGGTGACGTGGAAAGGTCGGTTAATTTCCGTCTAATCTCTATGCAAAAGGGATCTTTTTGCTGTTGTTCTCTGATCTGGGCCTTGCTGAATATTGGGAGTAACTCGTCAATGGAGGAAATCGGCACCCTACTCAATGCATCGGCATTGGTGTGCGCCTTTCCTGGACGATGAACTATTTCAAACTGGTACTCCTGCAGAGCCAGATTCCATCTGCTCAACCTTGAGCTCTCATCCTTCACGTTGATAAGCCATTTTAGAGGCCGGTGATCGGTTATAATTTTAAACTTCCGACCATACAAATATGGCCTAAAATACTTTATGGCCCAGATGACGGCTAGACATTCCTTCTCCGTCGTGCTGTAGTTTCGCTCGGCTTTCTTGAGCAAGCGGCTCGCGTAAGCCACTGGTAGGTCGCCGCTTTCGTCCTCCTGCGACAACACAGCGCCTATTGCTACATTGGATGCGTCTGTTGCTATAATGAAGGGTCGACTAAAGTCAGGCGATCGCAGAAGCGGAGCAGAGGTCAACGCTTTCTTCAATCTCTCAAAAGCTGACTCCTGTTCCTCTTGCCATTGGAATTTCGTTTCTTTCTTCAAAAGCTCGGAGAGAGGCCTTGACATTTTCGCGTATTGGGCTATATGTCTTCGATAGTATCCAGTCAATCCCAAAAATGCCCGGACATCTCGCTCATTTCTCGGCCGTGGGAAGTCTCGAACAGATTCTATTTTTCCCGAATCCGGTCGGATTCCCGCTTCGGAGACCTCATGTCCCAAAAATTTTATCTGTCTCTTTAAAAAGTGACATTTCCTAGGCTTAAGTTTTAATCCCGCTACGGCTAATCTTTGGAAGACTAGTTCTAACCTCTCTAGATGAGAGTGGAAGTCGGGACTAAACACAAGGATGTCATCCATATATACTAAGCATATTTTGTTCTTCAGCCCACTTAATATCAAATCGGCGCACCTTTGGAATGTGGCCGCTGCGTTGCATAAACCCATCGCGAGGCGATTAAAGTGGTAATGCCCCGATGGAGTACTGAACCCCGTTTTCTCTTTTGAATCCGGGCTCAGCGGCAGTTGCCAATAGCCACTCAACGTGTCCATAGTAGAATAATATTTGGTCTTGCCCAATAAGCTCAATGATTCCTGAATCAATGGCAAGGGGTATGGATCTACCTTCGTCACTTTATTTAATTGCCTATAATCTACCACAAATCGATAGCTCGAATCAGCTTTCTTGACTAATAAAGCTGGCGATGACCATGGGGAGCTGGAGGGTTCAACTACCCCACTCTCCATCATGTCTTCAATTAATTTGTCCATAACTTCTCGCTGCGCATAGGGAATGCGATATGGAGCCCGATAGAGTGGAGGACTATCGCCCGTATCTATCTTATGCTCGGCAAAATTGCAATAGCCCAAGTCAAAATCATCCCTCGCAAATACCTGTCTGTATTTATACAATAGGTCCAGCAGAGGGGTCAGTTTGTCCTTCCCTATTTCGCTTAAATCGAATAAATTTGCTACTTGAGCTCTAGTTAACTCCTTTCCCTTAGGACGTAATGCATTATTTCGTTCGCCCATTTCCTTTGTTTCTTCCTCCGCCTTAAAAAAGGTGCCTACTTTACTTCCTCTATTTAATTTAATAGGTTGAGTTGCAACATTCATAATTCTAATCGGTATTTTACCGCGGTGTTGTGTTTTCACTAAGATCCCTGCTATAAACGTTTCTTCTCGGTCTAAGGTGCAAGGTTCTACTACTCCTACCTGGTTAACGACTTCTCCTCTCACATTTCCTTCCACAATGACTTCCGATCGCGGAGGAATTACGCAATCGTTTAACAACACGACGTCTTTCGGAGCGTCATCTTCCCTTTTGTTTTTTCTAACCGCTGAACTTTGGTTTAGAGTTTCTAAATTGTTTCTCTGTTTGCTTATCCGCACGCGGCTACCTTTTCTTTGTCTTTTATATTTGTTACATTTATTAAACTTGTTCCTAACTTCGCCAACATAGTCTAATCGTGTCACATTTTCCTCGACCCTAACATGTGGCTTCTTCTCTTTCTGTCTATTATCCCTTGTTTCTAATCTTCGCGGATTACTAACTTTGTTGTGAAAACTCGCTAATCCCCAAAAGGTTATCTCATCTCCCGTTGGGAATATTAGCTTCGCATTTTTAATGGATATGGTTATATCATATTTCTCAATTATATCCCTTCCTAAAATTCCCTCATTTGGCTCGGTTATTTTAGGGTCTACCACGTAACAGTCGTGCGAAAACGCTAGGTTGCCAATTTTAAATTTTATGTTATATTTTCCCATTGTTTCTATTTCATGCCCTGTTACGCTTATTAACTCTACCGCGCTCGTTTCCGCTTTCTGCACTTTGCTCAAATCAGGAAAGAGAGTTTTAGATACTAATGTAACGGCTGCGCCCGTATCTATCGTTAGTCGCGTTCTTTTACTTTCTATTTCGCAGACCAAGGTACACGGCGGTAATTCCAGCGGAGAATCCTCACTCTTTGATCTCCCGACTCCCGCTAATGGGATTGTATTGCGCGCTTCCTCCTGTAAACGTTCCCAGTCGCGTGGTTGATCTCTAACTTTAACCGTGATAACTCTATCGCCGCGATTCCCTTTTGAACTATCTCGCCTTCCTTCCCTCTGATAATCGGCTTGTTCGCCGCTTCCTTCTGAACTTGGCAAGGCTAGGCATTTGCTGGCGGTCGCCCCAAACGGTGTTCGCGGCGTCGCGTAACTCCCTTCCGGCCAATCCTGATCGTACCGCGCCGGAAAATAAGGCGTTTGTTCCCAATTTTGCCCTTCATTTTGCCCAAACTGCCTATAATGGGCCTGATAAAAAGGAGCACGACCCGTATATTGTAAATACAATGGGTTTGGAAAGGGTGCTATCGGGGTTTGTTTCCTAGACACCGACTGATCGCACTGGTTAAATTCCGGCCATACCTGATATGAATGGACAAAAGGCAAGGGTTTTTCCCGGTCTACTTGTCCCGTTAGTGGAAAAGGGTTCGGTCCGCGGTATTGCCACAACGGCCTTGGATAGAAATTCGCGGGAGAGGGCCTAAATGATCGCCCACCCGGGGGTCTAGAAAAGTTCGGAGGCCGTGGTTGGCGTTGCCCGCTCGAATAATTCTGCGCTTTTCCCCTTCCAAAATTGGGTGTAGTAGCGGATTGGGGTGTTTGCCTAAATTGCGTGTACGCCTCCTTACGAGGATTATTTATTGGTTCTTTTGAAATGCGCTTCTCAAATTTTTTTCCTAAATCTTCGAGTTGCCTCGAAATTTGCTCGATTTTCGCATCCAGCGCGGGTTCTTGGTTTACGTTTTTGTTCTCCCTTTCTAGTGCGTGATCGTCCTGCGTTTCCTCTACGCCCGCAACCAAATTCCTATTTTTCCCCGTTAGCTGTTCGATCGTTTCCTCCCTAATCGCTATCCTTAATGCTTCTGCGAATGTGGGAGGGTCTTGTGCCATAACATTTCTTTTATGCTTCTCGTTTAGTCCGTACAAAAATTGGACGCGAAGCTTTTCATCTAGCTCCCGCTGCAGACATTGTCTTATGGTGGCGCGCTCCTGCTCTGTCGTTCCCGTGTGTTGGATGGTCGTCGCGCTGGCTAGAGTTTGCAACCTAACCGCAAATTCTTGCACCTTTTCTTCCCGTCTCTGGACGCAAGCGTGAAATTTTTGCACGCGAATCGAATACGGTTCTTGGTCAAACCTCTGCACCATTAATCGTCGAAACTCGTCGTACGCGATAACGCTTTTCATCTGCATGTCCCTCCATGCAAAATCTCTGGCTACGCCCGCTAGTTTGCATTTCGCGATACCTAATTTCTGTCTCGCGGTCCATCCCGCTAAGCTGGCTACCTCGTCCAACGTATCAAAAAAGTCGGAGATGCGCCCGCTTTCCCCGGAAAAGGTTGGGATCATCCCACCAAACGCCGCGATTGAGCCTCCGCCTACTTCCCGCGTTTGCGATGGGGCAGATGGAACACCTGTCTCAGTAGCCATGTTCTGACCCACGTTTCTCTCTCACCCCGTAAATTTTGTGTCGGCTTCCTCGGGATTCTGGCGGACGGTACTGCTACCTTTCCCCACCAGCGTGACTTGGGCCGAAAGATCCCACTTTACTGACACCAGTGTAAAGGCCAGCCGATGGGAGAGAAAGAAAGTTACGGCGGTCGAGCGGTCAGACTGACTTGTGGGAATGGACTGACATCACTGAGACAGGTTACCATCTAAAACCGTTTAATAAACATAAAAATGGAGCTTACAAAAATGCTTTTAATTCGGCGTAACACCAATCCAACGGGCGGATCAGTCCGTGTAACAGTTCAATAGTCCCGTCGATCGTTTAAACTTCCGATGAAGGTGAGGAGGGTGGTGTCGGCCCCGGGGCACACTGCACGACTTGTTGTGACGCTTTCGGCGGCGGGATGTACCTGGTCGCAACTCGTCGGGAGCGGAGGTCGGAGACCAGGTCGAAGCGACGATCCAGACTTCGTTGTTAAACTTTATCCGGAACCCAGTAGCGGAGCACCCTGCACCGAAGACCAAGAACTCCGAATGTCCTTGAAACGACGATTTTATAATCTTTCTCCCCCAAATCGCCTCTTCATTGGTCTCTCATTGTCACCTGGTGCCAATTCGAAACCCGATGGAGGGCGCGGGAGAGGTCATCGTCGCGACAGAACTTGATTCCTCTCTCGTCGCGTGTTTCTCGAATTCGTTCTTTTCCTTTGTTTATAAATAAACAGAAAAGATTATTGATTTATCTATTGAGTTATTATTATTAATTATAGAGTTACCCACCTATGTAATAGTAGTACTGTACGTGTTGCTTTTTCCTAGCATTTATATAGAACAATATATACAGGCCTGATATTAAAATCCAGATTATATGACACACTTTTAATTTCCGGCATCGAATTATACAGATATAAATTTCAAACGCGATATTTCGTAAAAATAACTAGAAATTACACCTACGTCAAGCAATTATATAAAATATAAAATTATTATTTCTGGAATTTTTTTAACTGTAATGCTTTAAATATCTATAGCCGTATTCGTTTCGTTCAGAAAATGTTCCATACAAACGTAAATTTCACATCATCTCTTTAGTTTTGCAATGAAAAAAGTTAAAAATAAAGTCAAATTGACGTAAAAGTGGACTCTCGTCGTCTCTCTATATCAGTGGTTCTCAGACTTTTTTGCAATGAAACCCTTTTACATTATTTGTAATATAATGGAACCCTTATTTAAATCAATACTTATTATAATAAAAGAAATATTTTATTTGAAACACACTTACCGTAAATTGGAATATCAAATTTTAGTGGGATAAATGCATCTGGTTTTTTTGACATAAGTATTCTCTGGAAATTTGGTTTTATACTTTATAACTGGATTCTCATATCTGGGGCGGCATCCAGTCTGTTTTGATACTTAGTTTTCGAGCTAGCATATCTTGAAAATCCTGATTCACACCAATATGTTGTCGTAAAGGGAAAAAGTATTTTTATGGCCTGTTTGGATATTTCAGGATATTCTTCAAGTAGATTCCCCCAGAATACATCTAACGGCACTTCTTCAAATTTAGCCTTTAAGTGAGTATCGGATGTAATTTCTACTAATTTCTCATAATCCAATGACAGAAATCCTGTTGGTTTTTTGTTACTGTGAATGGATTTTGTACCCAATAATATTCTTTGTACTCCAAGTTAGGAAAATACTCTGTAAGAGATGTGGATAAGCTGTTGAGATTATCTTTAATTGCATCGAGTATCTCTGCGTCCAATTCCATTTCAGACTCTTGTAGAAATTTAGTAAGAAGTGGAAAACAGTCAAAATTACCATGCTCTACTTCTGAAATCCAGTACTGTAATTTACGAGACAAAGATATCATATCATCTTGAATTCGAAAAATGTTTGTTTCCTTTCTTTGTAGAGATAGACGTGTTTCATTCAACTTTGAAAAAACATCTGCTAAATATGTAAGTTTTGCACGCCATACATTATTTCTTAATTTGTCAGACAAATTAAATTTATGTTCAAGAAAGAAAAATTGCAATTCTTTTATCAATTCAACCATTCTCACCAGCACATTTCCTCTTGAAAGTCACCTTACTTCTGCATATAAAAGAAGAGTCGTTTGATGGCTACCCATATCTTCGCCTAAAGCTTTAAATACTCTTGACTGTAATGGCCGAGTCTTAATAAAATTGATAATTTGCACGGCTTCGTCCAGTGCAAATTACCTTTAATGAAGCAGAAATTCTTTTTCTCACTAATGCGTATCTGTGAAGAATATAGAGAGTGATTACTGCTGCAGTTTTTTGCAACATTTTTTATTCTAGTTACAGCGCCAGATAATTTTCCCATTATAGCCTTCACTCCATCAGTGCACACTGAAATGCATTTATCTCAACCAATACCATGATTTGTTATATAATTATCAATACAATCAAATATATCTTTTCCTGTGGTATGAAGCTCTAAACTTTTACAGAAAAGCAAATTGTCCTCAATTGTTTTATTGAAGTCATATCTAACAAACACAAGTAGAATTGCCAGTCCAGCCACATATGTAGACTCATCCATTTGCAACGCGTAAGCATCACATGCATGCAATCGTGAAATAAGTTCGGTTTCATTATCATCAGAAATATCAGCAATACGCCTCGACACCGTATCATTAGATAGAGATATAGATTCAACCTTTTGAGCAGACTTTTCATTAAATACACATGAAACTACATCTTTCAATATAGGTTTTATCAATGATTCACCAATAATGTGTGCTTCGCCATGAAGAGAAATATGGTAAGATGCTTTATATGACGCTTCAGTTGCATTTTCATTGTCTGTTCTGCATTTCTTCACCACGAAATTTGTAGTTTTATTGAAACCTTCAAGTTTCCTTTCAAAAAAGGATTTATCCTGATTTTTTTAGACACTATCCCTGGCCTCCATGTGTCTTTGCAACTTTGCTGGTGCCAACGAACCGTTAGCTAATCTTGTGTGACAAAATATACAAATGGCGTCTGGGGCTTCTTCATCACCAGTACTAGTAAAGCCATGGGTGCATATAGTTTTCGTTTTGTATGGATCGATCTGTAAAATCGGATCAGTCCTTGTCACGTGATACAGATAGCTTCTGTCATGGAGGAAAGTATACAAGTAAGATCGAAGATGGCGGCAAACGTTTGTTAGTTAATAATAGTCTCTGCTGTTATGAATTATCGTTTATTTGACAGCATTGTTTGTGCTCATTCATACGAATTTTTAAATCGTATTACTCTGTGAATAAAATTGTTTTCCACAAAATAAAATTTAAATAAAAATTTCACAAAATTAAAAAATATAATTTGCAGAAAAGATGAAAGTGCACGCCATAGATTCTTGCTGTACAATGTAGCAAAATTGTCTCTAAATACTTATTTTTTCATCTCAGCTTATCGGATATTTTACAGTGGCGTGCCGTGACATTTGATGATAGGGAAGCTGTGTTTCTGTAAGAAGCCGACTTACAGGGGCAATCAATTAATTGCGCGTCAGGGCCCGTTCGTATTCGTTTGTTCGATAAGCCAGTAAAAACCGTATACTTCTTTAAATGTATTTTTAATAGATTATCTGACGTACTTAATAAATAAGAAAGTTCAATATAATTACCTCCGTTATTAGATTCAATAAATTCCCTATGCCCTCTAAATACCAATTCTTGCTTTGAGAAAAAACATATAACATCTATTAATTTAGATATATCTATTAATCGTAATTATCTTGTTATAATTTTCAATATTTATTTTATATTGTCTATCAATGTTAAATTCTATTCTATTTTGATTTCCAAATTGCTTCAATTTTATGAAAGAATCGTCATTCGTCATAAATTTTATCGTCAAAATGTCGAAATTTTTTGTCGACGTATTTATATTTAATTTAGGCATTGGTCTTTCTCTTTTAATAATGTTTTCTTTTTCGTTATATGGTCTTGAGCCAAAACTTTTTTAAAATAAATTTTTGAATCACTAGCCACGATATAAGGGCTAAAATTAAAATTATCGAGAAAAACTTACTTGGTAAAACAAAATGTGTGATGAATATACATACCTAGTACAAAAAATTCTTCAATTGTACGAATATACTTTTAATGAAACTTATAATTAAATATAACTTTGTGAAGAAACGTACATAAATATAACAAAATATTCTTTACTTTTTAAATCTTAAAACAATCCACTTAGTGAAATAGCTCCCTACGAGTGACTAATGAATGGAATCAGAGACGGTCCAGGTAGGTGAGTGCGTGCCAAATCCCGAGGGTTCCGATATTCGGTCAATGTCAAATGCCTCTTCTGTCGCATCACTAGTATATATCAAAGGACGCGACAGGGTTGTTGTAAATTTTAAACGTTTCTCACCATAGCTGTAAAAATCTAAATATGTTAAACTTAACAGATTGTCCGTCGTTCGTTTTCTAACTAATTCGTTTTAGGATCGAGTGTTCACGGAAATTTCCAAAATTTACAACTTTTCGGTCACTCTCATTGAACTGGAGAAATTTCTGTCTTTATTACATCTAATATTACGAAGAGATCAGACCCCACTGTACTCGGCAAGAGATTGGTTCGGTTAAGCTTCTGTTTAAGTAAAATTTCGGCTCTTTCATCAGGGTTTTATTTATGTTTCTATTTTCCTAATAGCTTAATTATTTAACTACTTCTTAAGTAGAAATAAGTTGAAACCGGTTACTTTGTACTTGAATATCTGTAGTCTTGGGAAAGAAGTGAAAAAAATGTTTATGACAACCGATAGATAAATCGTAAATTTAAGGAAAATAAATTCTAAAGCTTTTTTTGTACCATTGTACGTTTCATTTATTAAATTTGGTTGTAAAATGATGCTGCCAAAGTAACAGTTAATTTTTTAACACTGTACTAGAATTGTACACGTTTTTTCTGCATCCCCTTAGAGTTGGGACGTACGAAATCGTAATATCACCGGTTTAACATTGAAATCCGTAAGTAATATAAGATGGGAGAGCAGAATAAACGCAGAATAAATATATCAATGGATTTTTTTTAAAACTCCTGTCAACTATACAGAACTATCATAAAAACATGCCAGTAAACTCCTATCGGTTTGGTTAAGTTATAAATCTAGTCTCTTTTTTTTTTTTTTTTTTTTTAACTCTTTCCGCCCTGTGGGCACTAAGAGGGCCTCTTTTAGAAGGCCCATTATGGGTTCGGCCAGGCCCACAATGGGGCGACCGGGTGGTGAGGGACGGGGCCCGACATATCCGAACGGACCACCCCCCGAAAAAATTCCTGGGGATTTTCGACCCGTTCGGATTCGATCCCGGGTCCCCCAGAGCGGCAGGCTGCCACCTTGACCGCTCGGCCATCCGGCCTTTAAATCTAGTCTAGGGTAGGCAACCTTTTTTTATAACATGGGCCAGAATAAATTTTACGTTTTTTCCGCGGCCGTAGTAGTTAATTGACGCTTTCTTGTGACTCGTAATTTTTTTAGTCTGCAAATATGAAATAAATAAATAAAAAGTTAATTACTACATTTATTTCTCTTATCGTTTTCGAAAATTACAAAGAATTGGAAAAATAAGTATTAATTAGTTATTTTTCCAATTTAATAATCTATTATAGATCTCGCGGGCCGGATAGAAACTTTTCGCGAGCCGTAGCTGGCCCGCGGGCCGGGGGTTGCCCGTTGTTGATCTAGTCTACTCGTGATTCGCATAATCGGGCGAGGGCGGCCGAATATCTAGTAGGCAGGCGGCTAACAGCCCACAACCGGTCCGGGATATAAAATTAGAAGCTTTATGTGTGAAGCATCCACCAGCTAAACCGGGCGACGTTGATGCTCTGTAAAGCGCATGCGCCAATGCCTATAATCTGGCTGCTTGGAAGTTGACGGGCAGGCGGCTAACAGCTGAGAACCGGTCCGGGATATAAAATTAGATGCTTTATGCGTGTGTTGCTTTCTCCAGCTATACCGGGTGAGGTTGGTGCTATGTAAACCGCATGTGCTAATGTCTATATGATCTGGCTGATTGGAAACTGACCCGGTTTCTACATTCCTTCCACCACCGAATTATTCGAATATACAATAGCAATCTTATCGTTTTTTTCACACGTAGTATAGAAATTTGTAAAAGATACATAATGCACTTATAATAAAATATTAATTTTAATTAATGCAAAGTACGTACGTTAAAATATGAAAATTTATATTTTATAAAATACAAGGGAAGGTCATTGAAAGGTGGAATCGGCGCTTCCATCGCTTCCAATGACAGCACGCCACTGATATTTTAATAATGATGTTTTTACTTGCCATTTATAAGTTTTAAATAAGTTTCTTTGTCAACAATCAAACGTGTTTCTTCGTTATTTACTGCTTAACTTCAACCATGGAAGCCGCCATCTTTAATCTCTTTTATCCGATCCAAACGATCCTACCCGCCGCTCGGATTAGTTTGATCGCGATCCAGTTGATCCTAGATGGCGTTTGTATACGCAAATGGAGATTGATCGGATCGCAGTAGTTCCTTTGTATACACGATTTGAACGATCGAAGTGATCTTGGATCAGTTTGATTCCAAAAGTATATGCACCCCATATGACAAATGCTGAGGATTATACTTGCGTTTCTTTTTGCTTGGCTGTCATTCGGAACAAGAGGGAACATATTTCGTGTTTTTTGAACTAATAGTTGCAGATCGTTCCTTTGCAAGTTACTTATTTCTGTATCTTTTTTGGATGTTGTTGCTTTACTAATCTTTTTTAACCGTCGATCCATTGTAGGGCTTTAAAAATAGTAAAAATAATTTGTTGAGTAGAAGAAATTCTTGTGGTAACAGTAGAGCAGCACAACCTTCCTGCACGAGAGTTGGTGCGTAACTAACCGACAAAGCCAGCCATCACCAGTGTTACCAACTCTGAATAATCTAGTCTGGCAACACTTGCTGTCAGTGGGAATCATAACGTCATAAGATATGATATGTACCGATTTCTTATGTTATGATTAAATGTTGCTTTTCAATGTAGCTTTATGGAACCCCTGACTTTGTTCATGGAACCCAAGGGTTCCGCGGAACCCACTTTGAGAACCACTGCTCTATATACCTAATAGTTGTATAATGTAGAGCTGTAACCAAACGAATAGACGTTATGAGTCGAATATTGGTTCTTTCATGGACTAAACATTTAATCAATCGAAATAATTAATTTGGTTTCTGCGTAAGTGATCGGGTCGCACCTTACGCCCATAAGTTTAGCAAACTTAGAAGTGATTGTTAAACTTGGAAGAAATTATGCAAAAATTTGAACTTATTTTAATTTTAATAAATAAAATTCTCATTTTAATGTTCTAAAAACGGTTAAAATATCACATAAATTAAATAAAAGCATGCAATAATACTTTGAATCAAGCTCGAGTCAAAAATGCGTTTAACTTGGTTAATTGGTTGTTAAGTAAATTACGCATTTCATATAACGCATATTATTGGTTATCTAACTGAATAAAAGCTGTGCACTCACGACAGCTATTGGTTGTCTGTGATAGTTGTTTCTATAAAGTTACGACATTATTGGCTGTCAGATTTACTTATTTCTATGGTGTTATAACACTATTGGTTGTCAGATTCACTATATTTCTACTCATTATGAAGTTATAAAGGATGAAAATAGAATTTTTAAGTTTAAATTTTCTTTTTATAAGTTAATATTTTTAAAAAATATTTTATTTTCTTAATTAATTTATTAAAAATTATATATTAATACTCTATGTACGAATACATTATTAATATTGACAAGAATATAAAATATTCTTTATTAGACATGTGATTGTGACGTGTCTAATAAGGAAACCCGTAAGAATCCTCACAGCCAACCTTTGTCAGACACAAACTCACGATCAATTTTGAGAGAAGAGACGAGTTTTATTTAAAAAATAAATAAATAAATTGTAAATGCTAAGTTCGACACCTCTCGAGATAGGATACATCACACTCCTCTAGCTCCCCACCCCCTTCATCTTTCATCGCCAAAATTTAATAGCATAAACACCCCTTATACATAAGCTACCATCAAGGCCGGATTTACATAAAAACATTTGGGACCTGTGCCCAGGGCCCCCACAAAACGGAAAAAAAATTATGTTTAAACATAATTTTTTTTTTCTATTACCGCGACAGCCTAGTGTGGTCTAATCATGAGGGCAACAGGCAGAGAAAACCAAACCCGGAAAAAACTTATGAAACATCGGAAAATTTCGGGAAAAAATTTCACATGGGTATTTTTCAGTTAAATTAAAATAATTAGTTATACATCCACAAGAGCCGAATTCTCGGGCTAGAGTTGGCTATAATAAATAAATAATTAATAAGACAATTTGGCACTAGAGCTTGGCGTTAGGCGCTATCTCTTACTAAACTTAATAATTATAATTAAATTAAATAAATAATTTTAATAATTTGGAACTGGAGGAAAAGAAATCGGCCCGAAGCGGGACTCGAAGGTCCGGGTAGCGTAACTGGTAACGTGTCTGTACGGATAGCAGAAGTTGCGGGTTCGAGTCCCGCTTCGGGCCGATTTCTTTTCCTCCAGTTCCAAATTATTAAAATTATTTATTTAATTTAATTATAATTATTAAGTTTAGTAAGAGATGGCGCCTAACGCCAAGCTCTAGTGCCAAATTGTCTTATTAATTATTTATTTATTATAGCCAACTCTAGCCCGAGAATTCGGCTCTTGTGGATGTATAGCTTTGTAACGGGTTAGTCGTTATTTATTTATAAAATAATTAGTTTTACACAATAAAATATATGTATGTTTACAATAACCTTATTTTTAAATGAAATTTACAACTTCCTAGTTCAAATCTAATTGAAAGTACAGTATTTTGTGTAAATTTTCTAAATCATCAAATTTGCCTACTCTTAAAGGGGGACCCCCACCGAATTTGTACCCAGGGCCCCTGGATTGGTAAATCCGGCCCTGGCTACCATGCCAAATTTCATTACTTAATCTTTACCTCATTCTGAGATATTAAATGAAATAGACACCATAGACACATGCATATTGACAGAACTTTTTTTAAGATTTTTAACTTTTTTGGGTTTAGGGAAGTCTCAGAACGTGATTTGCAAAAAACTCGGGAGGGTCAAATTTGACTCGATTCCAGCACTTTCCTTTGTTATGTATACATAACAGCCAGGAAAATGAAATTGTGACCAAATTGCAAATTGATAATTCGATTTCTCCGTGGATCTCCTGTAAAGCACGTGACCCCTGGTACAAGAAACCAAGTCGGCGCTCACGAAAATCGACAACAACCAATACGTCACATGGCTGTCACGTCGCCTCCGCACGTGACGTACCGTCGTTGCATTACAGTTAAGAAATTCTAGAAATAATTTCGTATTTTATAGTATTGCTTGACGTAGGCCTAATTTCCAGTTATTATTACAGAATATCGCGTCTAAAATTTATTATATCTATATAATTCGATGCTAGGAATTTTAAAAAATGCGTTATATCCAATATCACATCCAGAAATATTTATAGCGATTGCAGAAAGCAATACGCGTTTAAAAAATTTTACTACTCTGGCTTACTCGAAGGAAAACCCCCAGAAGACGTTGTTGCTGCGCCCTACTCATCCCTTAAATCTCTCCCTAGCTCTGTTTACCGTGAGCTAATTTTACACAATGGTATGTCTATTGCCGTGTGAATGCCGCCATGACAAAACGATGTAAATGTACACCATTTACATCGTTTTGTCATGAAAAATTTCGGAATACAATATCTGTCATATCGCTAGTTAAAATTATGTGGCGCCATCTGTTATGAAATTTTACTTTAAAATAGTATTTTAGCCAAAGGCCATTTTTGAGGGGTAGGGCAAGTTAAAAAAAAAAAAAATTGTAAATGCCAATAAGGATTATAACTTTTATTATCATTTGCCATGTTACGTTCTCATTCATCGACAATGTTGCCAGCAGCATTTGCTGTTGTCTCTGACTTGGAGATGTCGGAAGTCAAAATTATTACAGTATTGCTCACCTTCTTTGCCTACGTCTTTAAAATGTATTAAAGATAGGACACGTTCAATAGAAAATCAGAAAAGTGTCATTAAAAGTCCTCTCGACTTTTAATGACACTTTTCTGATTTGCTATTGAACGTGTCTTGTCTTTAATACATTTTATACACTCTCTTGCCCCGACTTTTATATTCTAAATATGAGCCGTTTTCTTTGAAAGTGGTGTATGTCCATTTTTGACAAAAAGTTAGTTAATGATAACAATGAATGCAATCTGCTATGAGTTTTTTTAATACTTCACTAATTCATATTGTGCAGTACAATAGAGCTACTGGAACTGAGTTGAGCGCCACCTGTACACAGGCAAAGAAAACTGTTTCGGGAAAACACGTGCGTCTTTGGGTTGGATACTTACTGAAACGCGGTGATAGTTTTCTTCCTGTGATAATGAACTACAGCTTTCTGCCACACAAAACTTCAAAAACTAACTGTTGTGTGGTCAGTTGTAGTGTTACCTATATTTATTTACCTATATTACCGCGCCGCCAGGTACAAAGTTTTATTCGTTCCCGAGTGAACAATACCCTGGGAGGAAAGAGAAATGGCTGGCTTCAATTTAATTCCTGTAGTTAATTATATAATGATGTGTAGCATTCTAACCAATCTTCTGTTATAAAACCTTAGTTGGCCCTATTTTAAATTTAGTTCTCTAATGTAAACTTTAGTAATTTTCTTGTTAATCTAACAGATATTAATTGCCGTATGATGTGATATTTGAATTTAAGAAATCTGTGGAGGAAAGGAATGAGAAGCAAAATTAGTATTTCGAGAAAATTAAGGTAAAAGTTCTCCCTGTTAATACAATACTATTAGCTGCTGTTATGGTCTTTATTGAAGCTCCTGTATATATATGGTTAGTTATAAATTTCATTATTTACCATGCAATGGATATATAGTTTACTTCCACGCAAACCTTTAAACTGTACAAAATTAAGAGTATAATAAATATCAGAATATTAATACTGCTCAGTCCTAATGATCTACAGTCACTTCTCGAGTTATGACGAAAAACTTTCACAAAAAATTTTTAAAATTGTAAGCAGAGTTTAAAATCTGCTATTCATTAGCACCCCTCCCCATTAACTCCACATCTGCGATGGTCAAGAATTTGGAAAACTGAGGGGTCACGAAGGGAAAGGAAGAGCTTGGACAGGGGAGAGAGGAGAGAAAGGTCACCACTTTTTAGACCGGACATGGGTGTAACGGACGTTGAAGTCATCTGTTCTTGTGATCGCCTTACTTTTTAGTTTAATTATTGTATTATTAAAATTTGTAATATTACAAATTGGCGCAGTCGACAGGATTTCAGTACACAGCTGTATTTATATAGTAGAATCATGCTTTTCAAATTTTTGGTTCAGAAGACCGAAGACTCCTACATTATCTCCCGATATCAACTAGAAGGGGAAGACGAATGGACGGAAATCGACCAAGAATTTCAAGGAATCGAATTTTCTTTTTCCGTTTAAGATCAATCTCTTTTTCTACTGCTTCAGTAGTGGTATGAGGATTTCCAAAATCCTTATTTATCTTAAATTAAAAATTATAATAAATTTTAATCTGAACTTAAAAAATATATTAAGAATTTAATTAGAAAAAATGAAATTTTTCTTAACTGTTTTGTTAATCTAAGATGCAACAAATATCAGACAGCAACGAAAGACAAACATTAATGGTAAAGGCTCCATCGATTCCCCTACTAAAGAAAACGAAATTTAAATATGTTTATATGATATACTCATGATAAAATATATAGAAATGTCAAATATGTGAGTATCCAAATGCACAAGTTCTTGGAAATTCTTCTTCTTGTCTGATTTTTCCTTCGATAATGAAGCATTGTTCTTAAAGGCGATTGTTGGATATTGTTGCATAAAACATTATTTCGAATTGTTACTTCACGTTATCTCAAATATTGTTGATACGTTTTGACATTTACATTCAAAAATAGTTTCTTAAAGCAATATTTTTCAATTAGTGGATTCTGTTTTGCCATAACGAAATTAGATATTTAAATCTTTTGTGTATCGTTATGATTTCAAAAAGAATAAAATATATTTTTATTCTTTTGCCACCACTGGTATATAGGCTAATAGGTTTAATAGCAGTTTAAATTAAAATAGATATATCAGTAATATTTTAAAATAGTTTCGAGTTATATTTGTTATAATATTATTCATTTTTGCATACATAAATTAATATAAAATATATTATAAATCTACATTTTAGAAGAGACAGTCGATAGTGCCTATTTCAGTAGTGGTGTAAGTAGTGAAATATAAATTTAATATATTAATAAAATAAAATAATAGGAAATAATTTAATTTTGTTATTATTTTCAAAATGAAAAATATTTTTAAAAATTTGAATACGTTTAACTCATAAATTGATATTTATTTATTTGTTCTCATTAGTCAAGTGTAATCGTTAATAATGGAATGGTGAGTTTTAAAAATTTAGAAACAAAATTAAAAAAAAAAATTAAACGTGAATTTTGCTTATTGAAGTATTACAGATTTCAATTTGTACGACCCGAAACAATTTAAGTTTTCATTAATTAATTTATTAATTGTATACTTTTAAGAATTGGATATTATTTCAATTTAAAATACCTTTACAGTGTACTTTTTAAGTGCCACAGATTTGCTGTATAGTGAATCTTAAAAAAATGAAATCAGGGAAGTATGGTGCATTTGTGGCTCTCGGGAATATAAATATATACAATATATACAATATACAGTCAAACCTCGATTTAACGTTGCCATTCGTTTATGGAATTAGTATTAAATCAAGGGTGTGCTAAACTGAAATACGTCAATCAATAAGGATTACATATTTAATTGTAATAAGTCTATACGAAAATTTTGCAAATAGAAAGTATAATTAACTCATAAACTGTCAGAATACATTTGTATTTAATAATTTTAAGCTCGCTTATTCGTTTTTTAAATTTTTGCTTGTTATGATATCTCACATATTGTCAATAATCAATATGTATTTGTGGCAGGACTCTGAAAATTCTTTACTTGTCAGAGCCTGTAATATCTGGAATAATTGTGCTTATGCTTTCTTGATTTTTAACCATGCCCAGTAGCTTTAATAACTGCGTAACGCCAGGTTGTGCAAATTGGGCAAGGATACAAACGAGTACGAAGTATGCAAGTATGAAGTTTTTCTTCATAAACCTGATTATTAAAGCCAAACGAACTGCCGAATTATCGGGCTGTAAGCTCGATACCGCTATTAAAGCAGCCGAGAGTAGACAAATCAAGAATAGTTGAGAGCAAAAGAAGCACTGCAACGAAAACGAAACTAGAAATCTTCCAGGCTACGGGTGAAAAAAACACGTAACATTTGTCTTCTCTTAAATGCATTAAAGACGATTCCACCCACATCCATTGAATCGGAAAGGGCATTCTCGGTACCGGGACTTTTCACTATTAAAATAATAACTAGGTTGAGTGATCAGAGTATTGACCACCTTTGGTTTTCAAAAATATTATAAAAATTTACAATAATATGATTATGTTTAATTAAAAAACGAAAATTACCTTCTAAGTTAATTTATTCTTTAAATTTTAAACTCAACAATTCAAAGGCAATTTTTTTTTTTGTAAGCAGTTTCCAACAAACTTTAATAAATTTTTTCTATTTGTGAAAATTTCTACGTAATTCAAAGGTAATTTAATATATATTTACACAGCACTATTAATACTATGATTTTGGAGGTTGCAGAACGTATTAAATTACTGATAATTATATTTCATTTTTAAATCACTCGATTTCAAGACAATTTTTATATTTTAAAAATAATTAATTATATTCCGGGAAACAGTTCACTTTTTTCCCGGAATCCCGGGACAAGCAAAAGACCGGGAAATGAGTAACCCTACATTTAGTAACGAGTGACGACCAATTAGAAAACGGGGTGAGTAGAAACAACCAATCGGAGTGGTCGATCTGGAACCCAAATAAGTTATAAAAATCAGAATTTCAAGGACACTGGGAGTTTCTCTCTATTGCTTCCTATTGTGCCACGCCTTCCTTGGAAGAATTATCTTCATCCTCAACTAAAAACAGGACCAAACATCCCCACTTCGGACTTCCTACAACTACGCCCCGGGGCCGTCGACTCCGAAAGGAACATCGAAGGACCTTTCTCTTAGGACTTTCGTTCTCAGTTAGAAAAGGAAATCTGAAGGTCTAGTCTCCGCTGTCAGATCGAAGAATATTGTTATTGTAAGCTATATTTTTAAGTTACAAGAAATCGGGAAGAAATTTATGTAAATGGAGAGTTGTCTCTGTGCCTAACTCTCCCACATACGATTCAGAACTGCTCGGATATCCTGTTATTACGCGCGGATCGGCAACTCACACTAATACAGTATTGTATTTAGAATTTGAAATTAAAATGCAGATTTAAACAAAAGAATGGGTGAGAAAGTCTGTAATACATGAATTACAGTGAGAAAGTCTGTAAACGTCTTTAATATAATTTTTTAAAATGTGTAATATATTAATGTGTACTTTTTAAATTACACAGTATCAGGTTAACTATTAGAGAATTCGTTCCATTGAAAAATGCTTTTTGGTCGTGTTTTCTTTGATTGGATAAGTCGACACAACACAAGATCCACCTGCCAGAGAGGGATACCATTCTAGGTAGGTTTTCTATGGAAAACTAGCCTGCCTTATCTAGGTGTTCGACATCTGAAAAAGAATTAAGAAAATCCCACACGGCCAACCCGTTGATCCTGCTACTGCAATTTTACAACCCGACCGAGATTCGTAAAACGAGCTGTAAATTTTTCTTTTATCCGTAATCATTGCACGAATTCTACGTGGCGATTAGATGATTAATAAATTTGACGTATTTCCGCAAACTTTTACTAATCTTGAGCACAGTTTACATAATTCGGCTGTATTTATTTATTTATTCATTTCCAGTAAAAAAAGTCATACTAACAATTGGATCGAATTCTTAAGTTTTTCATTTGTTTTACTACGCTTTGCCGCCATCGCCATTTTATTCCCATCCAATGCTAAATCTATAGTTTCCGAGATATCGATTACCACGCGCTTTTAAATTAACTAGAAAGAATTTTTAAGCGATATGCCGATTCAAATTTACAATTGAAAACTAATTGATCAGTTGATGAGTAATCGAAAAACAATTTAACCGATTAATTGTTAATCGACCAAAAAAAATTAATCGATTAATCGAGTATCGAACGATTAATAACGCGTCACCATAGGTTGCTTTTTCATTTTATTTAACACGAGTAGAGAAAACATTAAAATATTATCATTTTTATTTAATGTTATCATTATATAAAATTAATAAATTAAAATAATTTTTATATATGATTTTTAATTTTAAAAAAATTCAAAAAATTTGAATAAAAATAAACATCTGTCAGGTGGCGTTGTGGTCATCCGAAGGCAGTTTAAAAATGTGGTTGAATGTTTTGCTGATCGGAATATGTAGTTGTTTCTCTTTAGCAGAAGGTTTTATAGAAGGTTTATATTGTGGTCAACGGGATTGTTACGAAGGTTTGAATCTTAATTTTCACGCTTTTCATAATTAGAATAATTTATTGCATTATTTCCTATATTACTCAAGTGTTACGAGGATAAAACTGGAGGATCTCTAATGATTAATTATAAAATGAATATCTGATTGCGAAATAATTACAGTTTTCTATATTAAATTATTATTGGTTTGTATTCGATTAAATGTTCATTCATCTCCGTCATTATTTTCCGGTTCGAGATTAATAAAACCAGATCCACGTGGTGCTATGGAAAGCAAAACATTGCCTGTTATTTTGGAGGTTATTTATTCTTAACCAACAGCTTACGTCTTTATAATTTCATAATTATACAAGAAATACTTTATACAAAATATTCATCTTAATTATTTATATATATATAATCAAATGGTTTTTTAATTTTATATGTCTTTAATGAACTGACATATTTATTAATAAACTAATAATTATTTCAATATTTTCACACTAGTCAATACGTGTCATCTAAAATAAATGCTGGAATGGAATATTAAGTAAATATTAAAATTCAAATAATGTGTTTTTGATTTTTTAAATTTACAGAGGCGTGCCGTCATTGGAAGCGATGGAAGCGCTGCTTTCACCTTCCAATGACCTTCTCTTGTATTTTATAAAATATAAATTTTCATATTTTAACGTACTTTTAATTAACCTCTTAACAATGGAACAGTCGGACTCGGCTCTACCAGTTAGTTGTGGAGATAAACCGTGGGAATTTTTTTAAGAATTTTCCCACGCGTTTTTCTCGTTTCCGTTTAGGAAAAAAAATTTTTAAACAGTTACGTCTTGTAAAGAAAAAATCGTTCTTTATTATCACATAATTTTTTTATATATGAATTTTTTTCGCGGTAATTTTTTGCTAAAATTTTTTTTTTCAAATTTATATTAAATTCTTTTTTGATTTTCCATCCGATACGATTTTTTCAAAACTTTTGAATTTATTTTCAATTTTATAAAATTTTTTAAAGTTTTAGGCATTTAAGTAATGACGATTTTTTCCAACCTGCGAATCAAATTCAAGAAAATGTAATTGACAGTTAACGAATTTCATCCACAACAATAGAAGACGTAAAGGTTGTTATGACTACAACTGGCGGCCTTTCCCCCCAGACTGAAATGTGGGTGAAGGTCGTCTCGTGTTCTACTTTCTGTAGAAGTGACGTAATCATTGTAAATAAAAGAAAATTTCAGTATATCGTTTATTTAAAATTTTAAAATTCCTTGTTCAAATTTACGCCGAAATATTAAAGCGAATTAAAATATTAGCATTTTGTAAATAAACTTACTTGACATATAATAAATTTAAATAAATTAATCTTTAAGAAACAACAAAACAATAAAAAAATGTAGAAATATTTTTATATTCATCTTCACATTTATAACATATGTTATCGTCATTGACCGATATTTAATTTTAAAAACAATTTTCACAATTGGCATGCATCAGAAAAAGAAAGCATAACTTCCCTAAAACACACTTCATTGAGAAGGTCCGCTTCACTCTGAAAAAGCCGACAGTTTTATGTCAGAAATCCAATGTGTGACCTACTTTCTCTAACGTAGTAAAACAAAGTAAGTTGCAGTACAACAATACACATAAACATAAATAAATTAGTAGCCCAATAATACATACTTTCATGTAAATCCATATGTTATATCCAAAAGTCAGTTTTCCCAAATTGTCGAAAAATAAATTATTTTCAACTTTTCTTTCTGAATTTAGAACTAATTCACAGTAAACTTTATGCCTTAAAATATCCATTGCAATCAACGCAAAATGTATGAATCCACGTAATAAAAAATTATCGCAGTGAACTTCGAAAAAACGAGAAACACAGAATTATTAAACCGCACTTTACGAAATCTGGCGCGAACTGTCGTATACAATAAACAAAACGAAAATGCTCTTGTCCAATGTCATCAGGTGACAAAAAGTTTCTAAATAAACGCTAAAAGTTTTAAAGAATTCTTTCACAAAAACCGATGAATTTAATTAATACACAATAACTAAATCTGTTTAATAAAGGTTAATAATTTTCCATTATAATTATGCAAATTAGATATAAAAAAGATCATCGCGCAAATTCTCCCGCGAACCATGGATGACTCTTACGTCATCTGGATTGAAGTTTCCTGCAAAATACTGAAAATTTTTATATAATTATTTTACTAATTCAGCCAAATTTAAATAATATAAAATGTCTAGATCTGTTTAATAAAGATTAGTAATGTACTATCATTAATATGCAAATTAGATATGACAAAGATCACTGTGGAAAAATTCCCGCCAAGATAAAAATAGCTTTCGGTCACGTGATCACCAAGAAATACGCCTTAAATTTAATGTTTGTGTACAAATTAATACATTTTAACTAATGTCATCGTTTAAAATTTAATGTTTCTGTAAAAATTAGTAAATTGTAACAAATTTCATCAAAGACAACAGAATAATTTTCAGCTTATAAAAACTCTACAATAAATGATTATTTCTTCGAAAGACGTCGATATGCACGAATAAATAATAAATATGCAATAATGCTTTTATCCATTTTAAGTGGATATTGTAAACATTAAGCTATTTAATTTGTTTGGCTTTTATAATTTAGTTTCCGAATATTTTACTGTGAAATTCCATTTAGTAAACAGAAACAAAGACAAGCTATTAATTATAAACAGGACAATAGAATAATTTTTACGTAAATTGAGTGAAAATACAGAAAAAAACGAATTATATCAAAGATGGGGACAAACAAGCTTACATCCCCAGAACAGAGCTTATAATTCGTTGTTATTTTCAGCCTGTTTCTACTTCGACTGTTTTTTGTTGGTAAAAAGTTAATGTTTTAAGATGTTCTTAGTGAAGAAACATAAAAGTATCGAAATATAATATTCACACACACAAAAATATTCATGTATGTCGACATTAGAAATTTGAAATCAATTATAGAATGTCCTGGATAGAGATATCGTGTGATTGTCTGTTTCTTCTGTCTTATTTTGTTTTTCTACGTGAAAATAAGATATCTTTTATAACTATTGATAATATAAACATTTTGTTTCTTTATATATTACCTTCAATTACAGCTGCAAACTTTAACACATGGAGCATGTGAGAAAGTATTATTGTATAGATTATTACATTTTTATGAATACACCTGAGACTCGTGACAATATAGGCCTATATTAACCTACTTTAAGTGTCAATATTTTATTTAGAATCATTTTAAACGTTATTATTACATCAAATTATGAAATGGAATGTTCCAAGTATAGGAGTAAGAGGGAGGGGAAAGAAGCCATGCGTGGGGAAAAAATGAGTTTTTATCTAAATTATAATAAAATTTACTTATATTTACGATAAATATCGATAATTTTCTTTTGGAGAAATGTATCTTGATAAAATTAATTATCTATATGAATGAAACTTTCAATAATACATTAGTTACAATGACTGACGTTCCTTTCTTACCCTTTCTGTAGTATGTCTTATTATTAAACATAGTTTTCTAGATTATAGCATAATAATGTGTAAAAAAAAAGGAAAATTCTGTTAATTTGTAAACGCAAATACTATCACATAACAAGCATACTGTATCCTCTGTATATTTAAAGTCAGTTATTCGCGATTGAATTTTTCTAGATAAGCCTGTTTAATCCGTAATTTATTTGACAGAAAGAAATTGTTTATGGCCGTATTTCATTTATATAATGTTTTTCTCGTGATATTATTTCTAATATCGGAAAAAAATATACATTTCTAATATGGACATACATCAATATTTTTAATTCTGAATATTATATTTCGATACTTTTATCTTTCTTCACTAACAACAAAGTACTTTTATTTTAAAAAAATAAGTTTTTACCAACATAAAACAGTCAAAGTAGGAACAGGCTGGAATTGACAACAAATTATAAGCTCTGTTCTAGGGATGTAAGCTTGTTTGTCCCCATCTTTGATATAATTCGTTTTTTTCTGTATTTTCACTCAATTTACGTAAAAATTATTCTATTGTCCTGTTTATAACTAATAGCTTGTCTTTGTTTCTGTTTACTAAATGGAATTTCACAGTAAAATATTCGGAAACTAAATTATAAAAGCCAAACAAATTAAATAGCTTAATGTTTACAATATCCACTTAAAATGGATAAAAGCATTATTGCATATTTATTATTTATTCGTGCATATCGACGTCTTTCGAAGAAATAATCATTTATTGTAGAGTTTTTATAAGCTGAAAATTATTCTGTTGTCTTTGATGAAATTTGTTACAATTTACTAATTTTTACAGAAACATTAAATTTTAAACGATGACATTAGTTAAAATGTATTAATTTGTACACAAACATTAAATTTAAGGCGTATTTCTTGGTGATCACGTGACCGAAAGCTATTTTTATCTTGGCGGGAATTTTTCCACAGTGATCTTTGTCATATCTAATTTGCATATTAATGATAGTACATTACTAATCTTTATTAAACAGATCTAGACATTTTATATTATTTAAATTTGGCTGAATTAGTAAAATAATTATATAAAAATTTTCAGTATTTTGCAGGAAACTTCAATCCAGATGACGTAAGAGTCATCCATGGTTCGCGGGAGAATTTGCGCGATGATCTTTTTTATATCTAATTTGCATAATTATAATGGAAAATTATTAACCTTTATTAAACAGATTTAGTTATTGTGTATTAATTAAATTCATCGGTTTTTGTGAAAGAATTCTTTAAAACTTTTAGCGTTTATTTAGAAACTTTTTGTCACCTGATGACATTGGACAAGAGCATTTTCGTTTTGTTTATTGTATACGACAGTTCGCGCCAGATTTCGTAAAGTGCGGTTTAATAATTCTGTGTTTCTCGTTTTTTCGAAGTTCACTGCGATAATTTTTTATTACGTGGATTCATACATTTTGCGTTGATTGCAATGGATATTTTAAGGCATAAAGTTTACTGTGAATTAGTTCTAAATTCAGAAAGAAAAGTTGAAAATAATTTATTTTTCGACAATTTGGGAGAACTGATCTTTGTTTGGATGTAAATGAAGGCATGTAAATTTATTTGTGCATATAATTATCTAGTTCTAATTTCGAAACATTTATGGCATTTAGTGTTTATAAGCGTGTTATTTAGACATGTCTACCAATTTAGTGCTAAAACGTAGAACTACGTCAAAGAAGAATACAAACTTTAATTAGCAAGTAGTATCTTTATTAGAAAACTTATTTGTTGGTAGATTTTTTTACATTTAAAGTGTAATTAGATGAAACTAAATGGATGTGAACATAGAAAGTTGAATATGGCAAGAGTAATAGATAAAACTATTATTACATATTACTCGATCAGAAAAATTTATACTTGAAGAATTTTGTTTTGATAATTATTGCCTAGGGTTTATGTCGAAAATATTTTTCAGTTATATTTGTAATTACAGTTAATTCGAATAGTAATGGCGCTTAAATATTTATAGAATTAATTGAAGTTTTCGAATTTTGTTTTGAGGAAACTGAGGAAGGCAAGAGTATCTACAGTTGTATAATGAACTGAATTTAAGTAAATTAGGTGACTTTGTATGTTTCGATGTAGTTTTTTATAATATTACGATATACGAACTTTCGATTTTGTAAATTGTATTATACTAAAAAATAAAGTTTTTCGTTATTCTCCTACTTAATGATGTATTTATAATGTTTCTGAACTAAATAATACTTATTAAATTGAAATCCGAGCTTTACAAAGTACTATGAATATTAGAGAAGACCGTTTTACTATAAACTACTACGTTTTACTACAGCTTACTCCAATGTTGATTCTACGAAAAGTAGGTCAGACAAGGACCGTTAGACTAATGACGTAGGCTGTTTACTTTTTCCGGTCGCATCGGTGCACTCCCGATAGCGTCATTTACAGAAGTCACACCTACTTTTTTCTGACGCGAGCCAATTAGGAATATTAATTTTTTTAACCAATCAGATGACGGCGGGAGATTTAAATTCGATTTATGTCGATAGATGGCCGTCTAAAATTTCATATTTATTTTAATTTTCTTTCTTTTATTGTAATTTCTCGAGAACTAAAGGATATTCCAAAACAAAGTTGGAGAACCCAACTACTCGTGAAAATTCTACGACTTCACGAAATAGTCCAGGTATTTTATAAGAATTTTTTAACGGCTATTTCCGTCCCTCACCACTGCCACTCGATCGCCTTGACGGCTATTCCGTCCCTCACTGTTAAGAGGTTAATTAAAATTAATATTTTATTATAACTGCATTATGTATCTTTTACAAATTTCTATACTACATGTGAAAAAAACGATAAGATTGCTATTGTATATTCGAATAATTCGGTGGCGGAAGGAATGTCGAAACCGGGTCAGTTTCCAATCAGCCAAATTATATAGGCATTGGCACATGCGGTTTACGGAGCACCAACTTCACCCGGTTTAGCTGGTAGAAGCAACACACGCATAAAGCATCCAATTTTATATCCCGGAGCGGTTCCGGGCAGTTAGCCGCCTGCTAGATATTCGGCACCCTCGCCCGATTATGTGAATCATGAGCAGACCATATCAACGGCGGGCAACCCCCGGCCCGCGGGCCAGCTACGGCTCGCGAAAAGTTTCTATCCGGCCCGCGAGATCTTTAATAGATTATTAAATTGGAAAAATAATTAATAGTTATTTTTCCAATTCTTTGTAATTTTCGAAAACGATAAGAGAAATAAATGTAGTAATTAACTTTTTATTTATTTATTTCATATTTGCAGACTAAAAAAATTACGAGTCACAAGAAGGCGTCAATTAACTACTACGGCCCGCGGAAAAAAACGTAAAATTTATTCTGGCCAATGTTATAAAAAAGGTCGCCCACTGTAGACTAGATTTATAACTTAACCCAACCGATAGGAGTTTACTGGCATGTTTTTATGATAGTTCTGTACAGTTGACAGGAGTTTTAAAAAAATCCATTAAAATATTTGATATATTTATTCTGCGTTTATTCTGCTCTCCCATCTTATATTACTTACGGATTTCAATGTTAAACCGGTGATATTACGATTATAGTATGTCCCATCTGTAAGGGGATGGAGAAAAAACGTGTACAATTCTAGTACAGTGTTAAAAAATTAACTGTTACTTTGGCAGCATCATTTACAACCAAATTTAATGAATGAGACGTACAATGGTACAAAAAAAAAAGCTCTAGAATTTATTTTCCTTAAATTTACGATTTATATATCCATTGTCATAAAAATTTGTCTTTCCACCTTTTTCCCAAGACTACAAATATTCAGGTACAAAGTAACTGGTTTCGACTTATTTCTACTAAGAAGTAGTTAAATAATTAAGAGATTAGGGAATGGGAACATAAATAAAACCCTGCCGAAAGAGCCAGAATTTTACTTAAACAAAAGCTTAACCGAACCAATTACTAGCTCAGTACAGTGGGGAACTGATTTCCGTGTACACCTGGTACTAAAACGAATTACAGTAGTTAGAAAACAAATTACTATTAAGTTTAACATATTTACATCTATGGTGAGAAACGTTTAAAATTTACAACAGCCCTGTGGCATCCTTTGAGATATACTAGTGATGCGACAGAAGAGGCATTTGACATTGACCGGTATCGGCACCCTCGGGATTTGGCAGCCTGCGTACATGCACGCGCCGCACACCTACCAGGACGTCTCTGATTTCATTCATTAGCCACTCGTAGGAGCTATTTCACTAAGTGGATTGTTTTAAGATTTAAAAACTAAAGAATATTTTGTTATTTTTATGTACGTTTCTTCACAAAGTTATATTTAATTATAAGTTTCTTTAAAAGTATATTCATACAATTGAAGAATTTTTTGTACTAGGTATGTATATTCATCACACATTTTGTTTTACCAAGTAAGTTTTTCTGATAATTTTAATTTTAGCCCTTATATCGTGGCTAGTAATTAAAAAATTTATTTTAAAAAAGTTTAGGCCCAAGACCGTATAATGAAAAAGAAAACATTATTAAAAGAGAAAGACCAATGCCTAAATTAAATGTAAATACGTCAACGAAAAAATTTCGACATTTTGACGATAAAATTTATGACGAATGACGATTCTTTCGTAAAAGTGAAGCAATTTGGAAATCAAAGCGGAATAGAATTTAACATTGGTAGACAATATAAAATAAATATTGAAAATTAGAACAAGATAATTACGATTAATAGATATATCTAAATTAATAGATGTTATATGTTTTTTCTCAAAGCAAGAATTGGCATTTAGAGGGCAAAGAGAATTTATTGAATCTAATAAGAAAGTTCAATATAATCTATTCAAGATAATCTATTAAAAATACATTTAAAGAAGTATACGGTTTTTACTGGCTTATCGAACAAACGAATACGAACGGAACCTGACGCGCAATTAATTGACTGCCCCTGGAAGTCGGCTTCTTACAGACACACAGCTTCCCTATCATCAAATGTCACGGCACGCCACTGTAAATTTATATTATAGGGTAATGGCATCGGTAGTTGAGAATTTAAAGCTGTTTTGGTCTTTGATATTTTTTATTATGATGTGTAGTAACATGAAAAACAAAATTCATATATGAAAACAAAGTTTGTTCTATACTTGTCATGAAAAAACAACAGTTTTTATTAGATCTTTTTTACATTATAAAAAAAAAAATTTAATCACGGACTGTTTACCCAGTAGTCGATCGGCAGGTTTCGCGATTGTTTATGGTGGTCCGCGATTGGATTTTCTTTCGTCACGAGCCCGACAAATTTATTAGTTTAAAAAAACAGGTAAAAGTCGTTTGTAGTCGGACACCCATTGTTTATCAAACTGCCAGGCAGAAACCGTAAATCGCGGAAGGAAGTCGTCCTATGATCGGTGGAAGATCGAATTCGTCTTCGATTTTGACTTTTCTCGCGCTCCAGGTAAGAGTCTCGTTACGTTTAATAACCAGGGACCAACCACTCGGGAAGCGTGATTGAGGGAGAACGACCAATCAAAATGGACGAAAGAAAGAACGGAGATTGATGTAATCTCCGACCAATCGAGGACACCTGGCACTCGGTTAACGTTCCGAATAACCATAACGCCGTGTGTCAACGCGCAAAAAAAAAAGAAAAAAAGTTTCTCGTCTATTGTGCCAACCTGTAACCCGTGCCACTTCGGATTTAGACCGTGTCCCCGACGCCAACAGAGGAAGTCTCCCTGTGCCCTACAGAATTGTCAACGCCACTTGTCCCGAAGCCACCTTCGATCGACCATCGAAGAACCACATCGACGCCCAGAATGTTCGAACGGCTGATTATTCTAAAGGAAACTGTTTTGTACTGCACATAGTGTGTGCTTATTTTATGTTAAAATAAACGGTTTTTATCAGATACTTGTCGTCTTTCTCTTCCGCCACCACGCACTTACGAATGGACCCTAGGCCATCACTGACGCGCAATTAACTGATTTCTTCTGGAAGTCGGCTTTTTACAGAAACACAGCTTCCCTATCATCAAATGTCACGGCACGCCACTGGTCTTTTATCTATAAACAGTTTTCAAAAAAAAAAAAAAAAAAAATCTTTAAAAATTTTCATCATTTTGTCAATATAAATTTACGTAGTTAATGAAATTACAAATATAATTATTTTGAAAGTGGTGTAAGTCCACTTTCCGCAAAAATTTACTGTATATTCCTACAGATTATTATACCGTCACACAACAATGCTGAAAACATAAAAAGTTTATTTTACATGAAATGAAACGAGATGATTTTGTTTCGACGAAACCACTAGAAAATGCAATTCTAAAAAGACGAAAAAATACTACTGGTGAAGAGGTAAATTGGCTGAAGATATGTCGAATAAGGGTTTTAAAAAACAAACCATATACAATGCTGTATAAAACTTCATTTGATGAAAATGCGGAGTTTAAAACAGTAGATTTATCCCCTAGACGAGGAATACCACGAAAATTTGAAAATATAATACTAGCACCTTTCTATCATCATGCCAGGCCCATCACATCCGAAAAATTCAATGATATGATGAATCTATTACCTTATAATCCTCTAATACATTATGAGTATTTTCAAAAACTTCCTCACAATGATAAAAATTAAAAATGGCACATATTAATATAAAGTTGTAATTAAAGTAATGTAAATGACATTACCTGAAGAAATGTTGGAATAAAGCCTTTTTATTTTGTTTTTTGACATATTGTAACAAAAACTTTCGTAGCGACAGTGAAGATCCTTATTATCCGTCACGAGATCTTTACGAATGTTCCGTCTCGAGTTGTTCTTTACGACTCGAGAATGTCCGTTAGATGGTTCGAGGAAAGCTACACCTCCACACTCAACAAGTAGTATATACAGTTTATTTACACTACAAATATTTACAAAGTCTGTACAATGTTCAGCAACATTACATACGCTAATGTAACAAAGCTGTGATGTCGCACGTCGGCTTGTCTGTCCGGGGAACTCAAGTCGCTTTTCCGGAGATGGCTCAACCGCGTGGCCGTCCGTCTCTACACTAACCTTTTTCCGGAGGACTTTCCAAGAGGAGAACGCTCTCTCTATACACCTCAAAGGCTTACCTAGTGTCAGAGATCACCACGTATCCGGTCTCTCGCCCTTTCTCCCCGGTTTTCTCGCCACCCTACCAATTTAAGGGATCCTGCTACTACCTCCTGCGACCAATCAGTTCCTTCCCTTTCTTAGAGCTTTCAAAGACGTCCGCCCTATTTCCCGCCGACGTAGCTTACATTTGCGTCCGTGCTTTATTTACATTTTTTTTTCCCAAGCCGGCCGGCACGTGGCCAACACATGACCCTTAAGCGGAGACGCTACTCCTTTGATCCTTCCGGCCGTTTATGGCCCCAGCTCCAGGTGGGACTAATTATCCTGTCGTGCGGCTTTTCGACTCAGGACGCTAAAAGCGACCTTTACAATTTCATTTAAAAAATTGGTTTTCTAACAAAAATTTCATTAAAAAAATTGGTTAACTATGGAAATCCCATATTTAATATTTCATAAATGTATGATTTTCACATTTTGTTGACTTTGAAAGTGGTGTAAGTCCAATTGAGGTCATCAAAAGTATAAATTTCTTTTAACTAATACTTTAAAAACGATCACATTATAAACTTAAATCAATTTAATATTTAAAAGAGAGAACCACATCGACATGGAACATCTTAAGGGAATAAATGGTGATCTACCAAAGAATTACAAGTCACAAGAAAGCGAATTTTTTGGAAGCGACTACGTCTTTTTATTTCTCATAGAATTTTCATCCAGCGAAATTCTAAAATTGTAATATTTAAAAAACAAAATGTACGTATTAACATATACCAATATTTTTCAAACCATTCAAATACAAACCCTTAAATATCTCCATATAATATAAAATGGACTTACACCACTTTCAAAGAAAACGGCTCATATAATGTTTATATTTACTGATTGTTATTGCTTTACCATCAACAGACACCAAATCGTCCTTAAAAATTATTTATGATTCAGAAAGTGACTGACAGATGGCGCCATGATTTCCATTGGAATAAAGCGACTACCGTACAGAATTTCTAACCGGATTACAGATTCCGATTATTCTCTCCGTCAATCTCCATCATTATATTTATAAAATCATCATTATGAGAGTTGTTTTCGGTCAATTATCGCAATAAAATTGTCAAAAAATGCTATAAATATGTTTTGCATCTATCAAATAATGCGATTTTGCAACAGGAGGGAGAGAAAAATGTATAGGCTTAAAGATTTTCACCCCGAAACACTGTTTCTAAAGTTCCTAAATATATCATAATTTAAATTCTATCAATTTTAAATTGAATGTTCCTGAATCATTAACTGCAAGATTTTAAGTTTTTGATACTTTCTACGAATAGAGAATTTTTTTGCTTGACGCGATTGTATAAAATCTTTCACTAGTACCATTGATCACCAGGGAGTTTAAGAAAGACTTCACACTGGCTGTAGGAGTGGAATCGAGTAGAGACACGATTCCCGCCTTTTTTTTTTTTTTTTTTTTTTTTTGTAAACTGTCGCCATTACAAGAAGGTTGAGGAAGCGACCGTTGGACTTTGAACGCGTTTGGTCGTCCGGCCCGCAGTCGACGACTATAAAGGGTCAGTGTCGAGGCGGGAAATTCGAATTTGTTCTCAGGATGTCAAGTCACCGATAGACTTGGTTGTCAAGGAGAAGTTCGCTCGGGGACGTTAGCAGCATCAACTATCCCTACAGTTCATTAGCAGCATCAACTATACATCGAATTCGTCTGGGACGTCAGTCAACGCATCAAAGCCCGAAGCGAGACGGGACCCTGCGCTCTGTTTGTTCTGCATCGGAAGGTAGCTACTAGCCATCAACCATCTAAATCAGTGTTTCTCAACAGGGGCGATATCGCCCCCAGGTGGGTGATTTTTCCACGTTGGGGGCGATTAGTAACAATTTATATTTTGAGGGGCGAAAAACAATTTTCTGGGGGCGATATAGTAAAACATTATATTAAGAATAATTAGATATTTTATTCATTGTATCGTACAATAATTACACAAATAGCATTCCTATAATCCTTTCTTCCACTTTTAATCCTTTTTGTACCGTCCAAACAAAGAAATCGGTTACAATTAACACAAAAAAGTGATTTGCGATTACTTTTGACAAATTTTGAACCAAAGATAAACAAATTTGCTCAACTTCATCAGCCTCAAGGTTCGCACTAACAATAATAATTTTTCTGTATACTTAAACATTTTATATTCAATAAAAAGTGTTAGATTTTATTATATTTGTTAAATTTGTTAACTCTTATGTTTTATAATTTGTTAATTATATTAAAATCTAATACGTATTCTGAGTAAATAAATGTTTAATTTTTTACAAAGTATATAATTATCAAATAAACTAATAAGCCCAACAAAATTTTTTTCGAAGTGAAGGGAGCGATACTACGTAACGGTTTTATTGAAGGGGGCGACGATTCGTTAGAGGTTGAGAAACACTGATCTAACTAGTCGCAAGGTGTCTTTCCGATGAACCTGATCAGCAGTTACTTCTAATTGAACCTTCGGAACTTTATCTAATGTTATTGGCGCACCAAGCCAATCGCCACTGGTGTACACATTCTATGTTTTAAATTTCACTCTGGCATATTGGAGCAAGATGGGAAAGTATGGGGCAAAACGGGGTTACTTTGTCTCTCGTTTGATGACCAAAATTACAGAAAAAGTTAAGAAAAGACAAGGTTGGAGAGCAAGGCAAAAAGAAGAAAAGATAAAACACAGAGAAGAAAATGAAGAATGCATCAATTAAAGCAACTAAACAGAATCATTCCAACGATGAAGGCACCAAATGCCTGTACTGTGGATACTTATAGCTTATTCTAATTCAACGAAAGATAGGATTTCAGTAACGATGGGACGGTGTCGAGAGGGAGAGGCAGTGCCGTAACTAGCCATTCCTGTGCCCTGTGCAAGAATTTGCATTTAGGCCCCTTAACTAATTAGGTTTGGGAAATTAATAAAACAAATACATGCATTTTGGGCCCCCGTTCCAAGTGGGCCCTGTGCGGGTGCACCTGTTTCACCTGCCTAGTTACGGCACTGGGGAGAGGAAGGTGGAGATTTTTCCTCGGAGCCGGAGAACCCCGGTTTCGACCCCTATAAATTAATGTTATTTTTACTAACAAAAAATGAAATGTTTAAGACTGCTTTTAATTAATAAACGTCTATATAATTCGTTTGTTTAAATCAAGAAAGAAAAAAAAATTTGCTCAACGGGCCGGCCCCATACAATCTCTCGGCAGCCCTGGGCACATCGTCAGCTGATGAAGATGAAAACTATGAGATTTTCCACATTTGCACCTCACTAGGTTTGACCGTTTAAAACAGGTTTAGAGAGTTAATTATAAAAAATAAAAATTCCTTAACTATCCCCGTCTTGTTCCACCTTTCCTTATAAAAAAGCATTATCTTCAGATAAATTAATTAATCTGAGGATAATCCAGTCGACTACACACCTACACGTTATATAATATAATGTTATATCAGCCATAGTAACGTTGTAATTGGTTAAACCGTAGAACACTGGTTAAATCTTTAACATTAAGAATTTTATTCACAGAAAACTTTTATGGCCGTCTTCAGGCTGAGAAAAGAAAAGAAAAAAATTCTGAACGGAATATAAGTTCAAATTCTGAGTAAATATATGAAGGAAGCTAAGCGCATCAGACCAATACTCAACGTTAAACTCTCGAGACCATTAGAGAATTAGAGATTTATAAGTTCGGTCTCAAGGATAATTCCATAAATTATAAAGACACGGGGGAACGTCCCGCATCTGCTTATGTCAGTCCCTACGGGGGTAAAAAGTTATGACGTCATGTAACATTCTACAGTTTGAAAATTGATTGAATTTGGAGTTATATTCAGTTGAGAATTTTCTTCTTCTTTTCTTTTTTCAGCCTGACGACGGCCATAAACGTTAGCTGTAAATAAAATTATTGCTGAAATTTAATGAGTGCGTCAGTGTGTTTATACGTAAATGCGTCTTATTTATTACATACAAAACTAAATAAATAATTTTTTTGTCCTTAAATTCATTCATTATTAATTTAATCCAATTTTCTTTAATAAGAAACTAATTATAAATACCATTTTAAAAAATATAAGCATAATTAAGCTTCTTAATTATAGCAAAATAAACGAGACAAAAATAAGGAAAGTGTACGTGGTGGTCCAAAAATCAATTAACCGATATATATATAGGCGCATTTTAAGAACGTATAAAATCGGTTTGGAACAGCCGCGTGTTATTATTCGTTCGTAGTCGGCCACGCGTTATTTTCGTGGAAACAAGTATAACAACACGCAGCTGTTACAAACCGGTCCAGACTGGTTTCGAGCAGCCGCCGGAGCGGAAACCGGAACAATAATCAGAACAAAGAAAAAAATTCGGTTCGCTGTACCGAGTAGACGTGTTGGAAGTCTCTCCATTTAGGTACGTTGTCCTTTATTATTTACTTAAAATTAATTATTCTTTGCGGAAATCGTACGTACAGTACTGTACAATATAGTGTTTTTGAAGTAGATGCAAGTAAAACGTGTGTAGTCGTTATCGATAAACAATAGAAAACCATACCTACTTCCACTATAATAAAAAGAAATACATATGTATCTATTACGTTGTCGTTACCGCCTCCTCTGTAACTTTCCCACTAATTACTCTTTCCTAAAAATTAACACCGCGTAAAACTTGTATAATAATTAATTTTGCCACTAGTTTTTGCTTTTTTTTTATTTATAAATTGTGTTACGCTTATATTAGACACTATTTAACACTTGATATCTATTTTATTAGCGGATAGGAGCCGATCACTTTCTTTATCCGGTCGCTACTTATTGCAGCTAATACTATTAAATTTATGCATTGATCGGCTCTTGAGGGATTGTAAGAGTTACGAAGCACTAATCCTACGTAATAACCTCTCAAATTTAGCATTTGGAGCATTATCTTACCAGTATCGCTTACCAGTGTCTCGAGAGACGAAGTATGTCTGTATTACCAAGGTTTAATAAGTGTACGGTACTTGTATCCTCCAATTACATTCAATACTGCGAGTCTCGGTTCAAAATTAAATTCTGTCACGAGCAAATAACATTGCAACTCCATTTCGATTTTATAAATTAAAGTAAAAAAAACTGTTGAAAATATAGAAAAACTGGTTTAGAATTTAAAGTTAATTTGAATTTATAAGTAACTGATCGCCGCAGGGAACGTGTAGCTAGTTTAATATTGTAAGCAAAATAATCTTTGCACCTTCTGACGTAAGTTAAAATTCCTTAAATGTTGACAAAGACTATCGACAATAACAAATAAGCCTATAGCTTTTAGTGATTTGTTTCAATGCTTTTTTTTATCCTCTTAGCATGAGCACGGTTAAGAGAATAAAATCTGCACTTAGTGAATTTAGATAGATGAGTAGGGTCGTCGGAGAGGGAGGAGAGATGAAAATTTTTCTCTCGCAGCCCTGTAGATGCAGTGGAGCACTCGGGATTTAATCTTGGAAGAAGCTGAGTTAAACGGAAAATTTTTAACACGAATTCAATAAAATTTCCACCTTATATATAATTCATAAGTAGCAGGCCTATTAGTTAATTAATTAATGGTGGTGCTGTATTTCATAAACACCTCTGCTTTGTTAATACATACATTCGACACGATAACGTGGGGGTTCGTAAAAAATTTTCCAGGGAAAGGGGCAAAGCTTAGAGACAAATAATTACAGTAAAATCTGTTCAATACGGAAACTTGCCAAACCGGAATAAATATTCGGTACCGTGCTAGCCCGGTTTACACAGCTTTTCTGTACATCGTAAATTTTTATTTAATTTTTGGGGGTTTATTCACAAGTAGATTATAGAATACATTGTTGTAGCAATACGAAAATACAGATAAAGCGTTTCATGGTCGAGGGTGTAACGTTACGTACAGTACATCGATCATTTTTACCATTACACTTTGTGGAATTTTTTACTTGATTCTGGAGAGATGGGAAGTTCACTCGCCCAATGTTAAAATATAAATTACAATAATTATTATTTTATAATACTAGTGTTAAATAATTATGTCTATAATTTTCTTTATAAAAGTTAAATATTTTGCCTTAAACGTTTAGAATAATATTAGGCAATAGATATGCCTAGGGTTGTCATTCGTCCTCATTTATGCGGTCATACTCTCAATTTGGGGGTTAAAATTATCGTTCGCAGTAACTACACGTTTTATTCTCACTCCGAAGTAGTAAAAATGGGAGATTTTCCCATTGGTAACAGCGAAGTGTTAAATAAGCTTATCGCATGCATGTGCGTATATGTTGTGTGTATGTGCGTTTAGGTTTGTGTGTTTTTTTTTTCGTTGTATGGGGAGCTGTCCTTAAATGATGTCCACACTGGAAGAGACAGAGGAGGGTTACGACAAGTCGAACTAGGGGTTGAGCTTCAGTGGACGTTCGTTTTATTTCATTGGGATGCAATTTGAAAAAATTGTAGACCTATAAATTATTACTGTCGTCCGTCCGACTTTCCTTAATCTCGAGAACGGAGTTAGATAGATGAAAAACGAAACCAGATATGGAAAGCTTCGGGACAGGAGACCCCGATTAACTATATACGAATGTCCGATGAAAACCGGAAGTTATGTTATTTCAATTCAAAAATTTTCTTCTGAAAGGTGTTAGATAGGTGACCGACACGATTCCATTGTTAAAGGAAAAGTATGATGTACAGTACTGTACAGGTGCAAGCCACTACTAATTCGAGGTTGAGAACATATATTTCAAATTAAATAAATTTAAAATATGATTAAAAATTGCAGCTTAGCATTGTGACGATGTCACAATAAATAATTGCTCGTATTTATTTCAAAATTTCTTGCATGTTTCGTTTCTATCTATGATATCAATCATTTACAAACTGATAAAAGTTTTAAAAGGGGTTGCCTTTTGTTAGACGTCCGAAAAGGGGAGGGGTTACCGCAACTTGACAAACTGGAATAGGGGGCCAGGGGAGTAAAAATTTCAAGAAAAATTTAACAGTAATTTATGGCGTGTGTTTTTCCTTGTGTTGTGTTGTTGTGTATTTCTGTCTGTTGCGTGTATGTATTTTTGTATTGCGTTGTGTATTTGTATAAGTAGAAAAAATAAAATATTATTCATTATAATATAATATAAACCTATAAAAAATAGTAATTAAAGAATAAAAAAATAAATAAATTATTTTCCATCTATGAAAACTTCAAGAACGGGTTTGAGATTGTGTACGTATGATAAGACTCATTTTGGGGTTCTACAATATGGTAACCATAGATTTACTATGATGATATTTAGCTGAGAATTATTAATATCCAAAATTTTATTACCAGATACTGCACTAATAGTACAGATCATCCCTGTATCTATATAAGGGAATGAAAATTGAAACATGTCACACGTATCCAATCAGTATCAGAGTTTTATCTATTGCGTGTAATTTATATTCTGCCAATCATTTGAGTCTTAACATCGTATTCCGGCAAACCGGAAGTGCCGCCATTTTTTATTAAATACTAACCAAATATCAAACTCAGCCTTTTAAAACCCCTTTTGATATTTGGTTAGTATTATGGCGGCACAGGCCAAGAATTATAAGGAGTATATGTATTTTATTTTTATTTCTATTAAGGAGTATCCTAATTTTAACACCAATTGTACAGTACGTATTATTTAATTACAAAAGAAATCAGCAATCAACACTAAAGGAAAAAACTTCTAATTTTTCTGAAATTAAAGGGATTTTCTAAAACCAGTTTTCCTTGAATTCTCCTAGATATAAATTGTCTTAACGAGTTCAGTTTGCTGCAATAAATGGAGAGGTAAATTTTTAATTTTCACAAAAAAATAGAATAGAAATTAAGCGATTACTCATAAATATTATTTAGAGAGATTTTTTCCGGGTTTTCTTCACATTAGTGATACCTAAATAGAGACCAGCTTCCTTTAGAAAGTCCTCTCGAGAATCATCTTCCTCGGCAGATCGCCCACGTGTTGCGTTACCTTATACAAATAATCCAATTTAATTATTAGTTTGAAATACAATAAAACCTGCCAAACCTACCGTGCAGTTCCGGTTTATGCAAGTTTTACTGTAATTGTTATATATAAATATTAATTTTTAATTTGTTTTTGTATGTAGAATGGGCCGCATCAAAGAAAATCCTTGCCGAAAATATTACGAATACCATCGTGCAGAAAATAAAAATAAATGTAAAATATGCGATTTTTCTATGACGGGTGATCACGCGTCTAATCTGGAAAGGCATTTAAAGCGATATCACTTGAAGGAATTCGAAGAAATTCAGCAGATGAAAAAAAGGAAACTCAACGAACGTAACGAACCGAACTTAATCGAATCGAAATCACAAGAGACGACAAAATCGACTACAAACTCAAATTACTTGTACGTAAAATTAGAAAGAAAAACTCTTATCGATGCTTGTGTGGAACTGATAACAGTAAATGGTTGCTCCTTCGAATTACTAGAATATTCGGGATTCAGAAAAATAATAAATCCCCTTATCGAAGCCATAGGCGATAATTTTTCCATTACTTTGGATAGTATACGCCAAATGATACCAGACATGGCATCGAAAATAAAGGTTCATTTGATCGACAAAATTCATAAGAAGGTAATATCACTTAAGTTAGACATTGCCACTAAATCGAACCGATCGGTGTTAGGAGTAAACGTGCAATTTGTAGATCAGGGAAAGATACACCTACACACCCTCTCGGTAAAAGAGTTGAAAGATAGACATCCGAATTATTTGAAAAATACAGTGTACCAAATTTTAGAACGATATTATATTTCTCCTCATCAGATATATACAATTATAACCGATAATGGAGCGAGCATGTTAACCGGCGAACAAGACGAACACAATAGAGAATACGAGAATTTCCAAATCAGTTTAAGCGACGAATGTTATACAAGCCGTTTAGTTGGAGTGAAATGTGTAATACAGGAATTTCACTCGTCTATAGAGGATGCCATCAATAATCCTGAGATGGAAGAATTCTTCAGCGAGTGCAGAGAACTGGTTCGACGACTTCGGATTTCGTCGTTGAACGCAAGCTTTGAAGAGAACAATATAAAGCAACCTAATTTAGACTGTTATTCTAATTGGTACAGCACGTACAGAATGTTGGATTCGCTGTCAGATTGTCAAAGTTTGTGTAATGCGTTAGCTGCCAGCGATTTACTTTACTTCCATCCCGGTGAGAAGTGGAAGACTTTGCAAACCATTCTGGAAACGTTGGGTCTTCTCAGAAACGTAGCGATGACTTTGCAGTCGGAACAATTAATCATTACCGATTTCTTTGGCCTGTGGATAGAAACGAAAATCAAATTAGAAAGGTACGACAACGATTTCGCATTTTTGTTAATAAAACAATTAAATGCTCACGAGAAGATCTTGATGGAAGACAAAAGTATGCTAGCGGCCATGTATCTGGATCCACGTTTCCAAATTTTATTGAACAGCCAACAGAAAGTAACCGCCAAATTTCACTTAAAAGAAATTTGGTCCGTTCGCGATTATTTTAATAGCAGCAAAGAAGAAAAAATTAAAGATAATTCCGTCACGGATATTGCCATCGAAGACGACGACGATTTGGAAGTATTTTTGAAAAATAAAGAGAAAGACGACAGATCGAGGAATGGGGCATTCAAACCCGTTATCGAAAATATCATAGTGGCTTTCGATGGAATTGAAAGAATGAACAGAAAAAAGAACGTTTTAGAATTTTGGGAAGAAAATAAATATATTTATCCTCAATTATATCAGTTGGCAATTATTATTTTTAGTGTTCCAGTTACGCAAAACAGTTTCCGTAAAGCTTCGTCCGGTTTAAACTTTCTTTTGCGTGAAAACAAAGATTCCAAAGACGACGAAATGTTAGAAGACATTCAATTAATACGAGCGAATTTGTCTTGTTTACGCTAAATTGAAATGTATTGTTGTACATCGAGTAAATAAAATATTACTTATTGTTATTTTGTATATAAATGAAAAATTAAACTTGAACGTTTATAATTCAATTGAGTTGAATTATTTCGCTATGTAAACAATAATTTATTTGTAATTGCGAAATAAATGGTTAATGCGCTATTACAACAACTTAATTTCTTTTTGAAAATAATCTCTTTTCTGTAACACTAATAAATAATCTTATACACTCAAACCTGTTTTTGTGCGGTCTTTTTTTGTGCGATTTTTTCTTTGTGCGGTATATGAATTTCAATCAAATTGGTATACCGCACAAAAAATTGCACAAAACAAATCGCACAAAAAAAGACCGCACAAAAACAGATTTGAGTGTACTTAATTCCAAACTTCCAAGTTTGTTTCCTTGTATTGAATAGAAATCCATCTGGGATTGTTCTTCATCTTGCCAAAAAAAAAAAAAAAAAAAAAACATATTAAACTTGCGTTATTAAATGACGTTAAAAAGTAACAAAAGCTTATATAATTTTTATTACTCACGCTTATTTATTTTTAAGAATATTGAATTGAAGTTTATTGTAAATACGAAAAAATCCAGCAACGAGTTGCTTAACGTTCCAGGCAACAGCATTTAAAACTGCGTGTAGTGGCATCTGTTATGATATTTTATTTAAAAAATTTTTTACATAATTAGTTTTTATATAATAGTAAGCTCTTTGCCATTTCATAAAAATTAATAATATAAAAGTTATTTTTTAAGTAAAATCTCATATCAGCCGAGAAAGTTACCAACTAGTCGCTGGATTTTTTGTTTGGGATAAGCATTTTGAAAATAAGTAATGTTTGTCCCTATTAGAACTAATCATCAGATGGCGATTGGTTTTTGAAGAGTATCAATACTAATTTTGATCCGTTAGCTGAGAAATATTTTCAAATTGGTAAAATGTTACATATTGGTTGTAATATACTACATTAAGAAGGATGCCCCAAAAGCTGTCGATGAGATTCTAGTGTGGATCGTTCGCTTTCAGCTTCAAAGATTTTGAAGATTTTTATTCCTTAAAAAAATACTTTGGTCACATTAGTAGTATGAATGAAAATGAACATCCACTCTTCCTCCGCAAGCAAAGGGTCTTTGGACAATAGAAACTCTGATAATGAGTAAATGTAATCATTGGCATTTTGGTTTCTCTTCAGAAAAGTCATCTCTGTTGTACCACCGAACACAAATCCTACTCAAACCATAATTCCATCTCCTACTATCTGCTGACAACACGCAGTTTTAGATTCTTTCTTCAAATTATGTCTGTAATACTTAAAGCCATTCAAATTAAATTTCGTTTCACCACTGAAGACAATGAATTTCCAACGTGTAACCGTACTTTCTTTTACAAATTGTCATTTCCTTGCTGCAATATGATTGTCAAGTTTGATTTTGTTTTCAGTAAGTCCAAACTAAGCATATGTGACTCGTGTATTACTCTTTTCACTGATGATACTACTAACAGTGAATTGGAAATCAGATAGAACTTCGGCCCACTAGTGGCCAAGTGGTCTTCGTTTCCTGAACACTCCTAGTGTTCAGGAAACGAAGGGCCCAGTTTCCCTTAAAGCCAGTCCGTCCGAGCGAGGCGTGGGTTCGCGCCTCGCTCGGACGGACTGGCTACGTGCAGTTTTCCGGGTTTTCTTCACATCTGTAACACTTAAATAGGGACCAGTTTCTCTTAAAAAGACTTCCCGGAAAGCGTCCCCTAGGCAGATCAGCCAAGTGTTGCGTTGCCATAACTTAAAACAAACAAACAGATAGAACTTTATTTGTAGAACATCCAGTTTAGGAGTCAGATCTATGTGTGTGTAATTCCATGTATGTGTTAATTTCGATGATCTTTCATCTAAATTCTTCTCATAATTCATAAGCTCTCATATTATTTCATTTACATTCTGAGATTTGTTAATTAAGACTAATCTCCCTGGATGTCTTTATTTGAAAATGTAGGACTAAAATCCCAGAAAGCTCTATATCTGATGCTTAGTTTTTGTGAAAATAGAAAATAATGCTTGTATTAAAGAATTTGTGATTTATTCTTAAATGTTATAAATGATGCGTTTTGTAGTTATTTCCCACATGTATCGGCTGCGATAGTCAATAATGACTTGGTTGAATTTTGCAGAAGTAGGTTTAGCTGCATTTCTGACACAAATTGTGTCTATTGCCCTGATGCCATTTGGCTTCTGTGGTGTTTCAATTGGCTGCGGTTGTCCAAGAATTGATTGGTTTCGCACGTTTGTCACTTAACATAAATGACATGTGTAGACATATGAACAGGGGCCAGTTTGGCCACTAATATTGTGCAGAAACGAGATTTTTGGTGTGCCTTTCTCCTGGGTGTCCATTTCCGTCATGGAGCTCTTTCAGGAACTCTTCCCTGAGAGGTGGGACAAGTATTTCGTCCTTGCCTTGAATGTTAACGTATGTCTGGTCTTCCTTTTCAAATGTCGGCAGTCGGATGACATATTGTGGCAGTTCAAATGAGCAGTACTCTGAAGGTAACTACCTTCAGAGTACTGCAGGTGTATGACTGGCTTACGAGATAGGATGTCAGCTGCCTGGTTAGTGACACTCCGTCTATAGTGAATTGTAAAGTCGTACGTTGATAACTATTTTGATTATTTGTAGAGCCTATACTTCTCACCTTTGATGCTGAGGATCTATTTGAGGGCCGCACAATCTGTAAATAGATGAAAATGGGTCCCCCAAAGGTAAGACCGGAAATGCTCGACAGCGAGTATGTACAGTACAGTACAACAGCATAGCATTCAAGTTCAGTTGCCCCAAAGTTGCACTGAATCCTTCAGTTTACGTAAGTAGTACTCGCATTCTTTCAGGTCCGATGCCCACAAACAGTTTTTTTGCCGTAAGTAAACTGCGATAAATTTCCATGCGGCCAACCAGAGCATTGATTTACACATTAAGTTGCATACATACGTGCGGCGTCATAACGGCCACTTTTTGTTGCAATTCCGCAGGCTGTTCTCAATCAGATAATGAGCACAGCATTTGTTCTGCCGTTGTTTAACATGAAAGCTGCTACAACTCTAGAAGAAACCGATATAGAACTTTTTATTGATGAAGTAATGAAGTATGATGTATGCTAGAATTTTGCAATAAAAAAAGAAGAGCATAAATTCAGCATTAGGGATATGCAACAAATACAAACCCATAAATATATATATCGTAGATAGGCCGAGGCAGTTAAAGCTTTGGCCTATCGCTCTGGAGAACCGAAGATTGAATCCGGGTGATCGAAAAACACCACAGGAATTTTTCGATTACCTGTGTGTTTGTCCAGGATATGTCGGCTCCGTCCTTCACCACTCGGCCGCTCCGTTATGTTGCCTGGCCGAACCTACGATGAGTTTGAAAAAAGGCACTCTTAGAGCCCACAAAATGAAGATTCCAAAACAAAATGTGCCGTAGGAATTACAATTAATTGAATATCTAACGCAACGTGAAATGGAACATCCATACATGCATATCTTTTTCTTGTAAGCTTGAGAAAATACTACTTTTCTAATGGTTGTGTATAGGGCGTCCTCATTTATACGGATATGTTCTGAATTTTCGGGTAAAAATTACTGTCCGTATACATTTAGTATTTCTGTGCCGTGTTTAAGATAAAGTAAGAAAAAATAAGCATATGTGATTATTTTTTAAATACTTTATAAATATTTAACTTAAATTTGTTAATTAATATAATTTCTATCAGTTATTTGACACAAATTAACTTAATATAAACTTTTACCACACGAGGACGCAAGCTTCACACACGTGGAAATGTTTGAAATGGTACCGTAACTGGTTATAAATTACTGTCATTGCGGCATTATTTATTTTATATTAAAAATAAGTTAGTTAATTCCTATATACATTTACAGATTTTAATTTAATCTTAAACGTTATTCCGATGTAAAACTTAGTTGCCATGGTGACAGGTATGTATACGAATTGACATTTTGTTGTTTACATAGAATTATTTGTGTTTAAGCCTTTAAAAAATGAAAGTTTCTAATGCAGATAAGGATAAGCATTTTAAGGAATCCAATAATCCAAATATTCTACGATGTAAATGCGTTGTTTTAGGTGAGTGATCTTTAAATTAATACAATTCTTAAAACAAACTACAATTTTATATTTAAACTTATCTTCGTCTACTAGTACTTTATCAATTAACAGGACTTATTACACTGGATTTATGGATACAGCAATTAGGTCTTACAGATCAGAAATAATATTGTTTATTTAAATCACCTGTAATATTGTTTATTTAAATCACCTGCAGGTGATTTAAATAAACAATATTATTTCTTATCTGTAAGACCTAATTGCTGTATCCATAAATCCAGTGTAAATCCTGTTAATTGACAAAGAAGTACTAGTAGACGAAGATAAGTTTAAATTAAGTTAAGGACACAAAGGCGTATTAATTATACAATTTTATATACAGGTTAGTCTCAAAGTTTATATATTGTCCTGGGTCTCCCAAACACAGAATAGTTCAGTGACAAATCCAGTGGGTAATTGCATTGGACATGGATCTGATATGGTGTATATATTCTTTGAAATCCATACATGTGAATTTATTTTAAGGAATTTCCTCAAATCTGCATCAGAACAATTAAAGATCTAATAATGATTAATGCTACCTTAGGTAGCCAAGATGGCGGCTCGTCTCTAATTCCAGCAAGGAAACAGTGGGATGCACGTTCTAACCTAACCTAACCTATTCTAATAAATTACCATAATTATTAGCAACCAAATTATTAGAATAGGTTAGGTTAGGTTAGAACATGTGTCCCACTGTTTCCTTGCTGGAATTGGAGATGAGCTGCCATCTCAGCTACCTAAGGTAACATTAACCCTAATAATATATATTGGGAAATGTTTTAATGACTTCCAGTTATTAACACAGAAGATGGTGTGTAGAAGAACATGGGAAAAATTTTTCATATTTGTACAGAGAACTGTAGCATATAGATAACTTCTAACATGCAAAGGGATTTTGTAACTGTTCTGTTAATATTACTGAAATCTAAAGTAAAGATCTAAAGTGGTGTAATTATAAATAAACTATTACCAATGGAGAAAGCTGAGGAAGTGTAAATATACCATTAATGAATAGGAGTCACAAATACTTTAAGCATTTTTAGAAAGTGATCCTTCTGTCTTCAAAGTCATCTAATTTTTTTGAGTAGGTCTATCTTTAATTTTTTGAAGTTTTAAAATATCAGTTAGTGATGCAAGCTTTCAAATATGATTTTAAAGATATTAATTCTTTTTCATCCTGAAGTTGGCGACCACCTGACGCAGGTTAATTAGTGATTAGTGTTGCACCAAGGTGAGTGTTGGGGAAGTTAGTACCAGAGTAGTTCCTTGTTGCCTGCTCTGGATAGTGGTATTACTTGAGGGAAATAATGCCTTCCAGGAAGTCTTTTAAGGGAAACTGGCTCCTATTCAGGCGTTACAGACGTGGAGAAAACCTGGAAAACTCCACGTGGCCAGCCCGTCTGAGCACGGCATGAACCCATGACTGAACTCCCACTGTTTGGGGAACAGAACCACTTGGCCACTGTTAGGCCTCAAAGATCAATTACTCTTGTAAAAAATTACTTTTAGACCAGCATTTGACAAGAACAGTGAGGCATCTTTATGACAAATGGAAGTTGTAGATTTAAGTCATTCCTTTGGATGACGTTTTCCTTTGGAATTTTCTAAATTATTTAATTAAAATTTTTAATTAATTTCCAATGATTAGTTAAAAATTAGCCTCAGATTTTGTAATTATCAATTTTGGCTTTTTTAGTATTCTTTATTCTATACTAGCTGACCCGGCCACGCGTTGTTGTGGCTCAAAATGTATCTATTATAAATGTGTAACTTCACCCGTGGGGGGAATTTCAAAAAATCCCTTTTTAGTGTATATTCTGTTGACGTCACCTATTAAAACGCAATTAAAAACGCAAAAAACCGCATGTAAAATAGTATAAATAGAAGCCGAGTTCTTTACGGTAAGCCTTAATCCTGTCCATCTCCCCCCGTAGGGAGAATTTCGACATGTATATTATATAAAAACACGTGCATATTTGAATGCAACGTTGTGTCAAAATTTCAAAGGAATCTGTAGGAACAAACAAACGTTGTATTTTATTTATATAGATAGGTAGAAAATGATCTGCTTAGGTCCATTCTCACAGAAAAGCATAATGCCTCACAGAAAAGCAAACTTAGGTCGTCTGAAGTTAGCGCCATCTGTTGGACATAAAAGCCTTAATCCATATATAAATATATTTTTGAAAGGGGGGAAATGGTGATCTTCACATATGCCACAAACCTTCGCGGGAATGTATTAAACAACTTCCCAAAGTTTCATGGCAATCGGATAAATGGTGTGGTAATGCATGAAGGACAAACACACACACACACACACAGACATATCAATTTTGGCTTTTTAGTATTCTTTATTCTATATAAAAACTTTGTTTTTTTGAACTTTTAAAGTTTTTCAAAAAAAGAAGAGAATTAAAAAGCTTTACATAGCTTTTGAATTTTCCACTTTTTGAATTTGAAATTGAATCATTTTAATAATAGATATTTTAAAAAAAGACATGAAATTCAATCATTAACAATGGCTTTTCTCTCAGTGAAGAATAAACTTACTCTATGACTACAAGAAATTCTTATGTAATTATATTTAAGTGAATTTTATGATATGCGGAAGACATCTGATAACTATTAAGAGAATCTGCAAAGTTTACATGCTTTGGAATGTGTTGAATTGAAACAAACATCTTGCATAAATATTTGGAATAAAAAGACAAAAAAAATTTTACTGAAGTACTGAAGTAAGATTTACTAGTAAGCTGATTACAAGAGAAAAAGAACCTAACAAAAGATAAATCCTTCATTAACACTCCAATAACATAATCTAAGATTTCATTTGAATCTGAAAGTATCTTTTATTACATTTGCAATCACCCATTAAACACATTAATAACATCATAATAACTTTGTAAATTTTAAAAATTAAAACCATTATGTATAAAATTAAATTAACTTTGAAATTTTTCTGGATTAATTCTAATAGAATAGCAACATGTTTATGCAAAATTGTTAGTATCAAGGATATGTTAAGCTAGTTGTTGAAATTTAAAGAAAATCAATTTCTAAAACTTAGGATAATGGAAGTAAATAAGCAAATAATGTAATTAAACAAAAGTAAAGATAAAATTTTCATGCTTTTTCAAATTATTCTAAATTATTGCAGAACTAATGCAGGTCTTAGTCTTGTCAGTGTCGTTTAGTTATGTATCTATATATATTGGACTTTAGGATGTTTGATATTGAAATGATTACTTTGAATTCTTGATACTTTCCTAATATTTCATAATTTTATCTGTAGCTTCACTTTTATTAACTTTTTCTCTTTTTAATGAATAATATTTGAATTCTGAAATATAAGTAGTAGACAAAAATAAGTTTTCTGGATATCTATTAATGATAAGTTTTAATCTGAAGACCAAGTACATTATGGATAGGAAGAGGTGTTCTCATTTTATTTTTTGACACAGTCTCCATCATATTGATGCATTTATTATATTGTTTCACCAGGTTAAAGAAACTACTGGGCCCCTGCATACAGACAAAGTTTTGAATAGTTTCTTCCACTTATTCATTTCTACTAAAACACTATTTCCTAGTGCCTTTTTCAAACCTGGGAAGTAGTGGAAGTCATTGAAGCTGAGGTTTGGACTGAAAGTGGATGGTCAAGATGTTTCCAATTGAATTTGTAATTCCACTTTCCAACTGAATTTGTAGATCCAGAGTTCCACTATCCAGGAAATTTAGCAACAGCTATTATACCAATGGGCATCCTACAACACTATAAGAAAAATTTTGTCTGCTGACCAAGCCACATTGAACTGATTTGGCCAGGGAACCTGGATGCTTTCTCTCCATGGAGGCAGATTTTGATTTTGTGGTGAAATGGTGGATACAACTTTTGTTTCTTATCACAGTTCAGAAGAGAAACTGGTTTTTCTTTCTGTTTATACTGCAAGAAATGTTGCAAAGCTGATATTCTCTCTGGCAATCTTGTCATTGGTGCTGAGCTTTCAAGGTACTCATCATACTGACACTTTGTAATAATCCAATGCATTGCAGATTATGTGGTGTATTCAGGAATGGCTAATGCCCAATTTTGCAGTAATGTCTTCCAGTCATCCATTTTTTGGGTGCAAATTACAGTGTCCACTTTTGCAATATTACCCTCTCTAGATGTTGACAGCCATTCAGGTTGTTGCTCATCTTTGACAGTCTCATGGCAATCATAGAATTGTTTACACCACTGCATCATTTACTTTGACATTACGTCTGGTTCATACACCTCCACCAAGTGATTGGTGATGAACTAGATGTAAAATCACTTGGTGGAGGTGTATCAAGGGGCTCATTCATACCAGACAAACCACCTTGCACTTTATCCTTTATCCATGTCTACAACATAAATCTGCTAGTCATCTTGTTTCTTAGTGTAATGGATGGGCGCACACTGCATTTGTGGTCATTTTTAACTACTGCTGCTCATGCACAACATGCCCTCTTTTGGCAAAACATATCTCAAGAAGGATGTTTCCATCAGTTCATGACATATAAAGTCTTTCTCACCAAAAGAAAATAATTGAAAAATTCTGTCTAATCTAATCTAATCTATGAAATAATAGAAATTATTTAATATTAACTATGTTTTTACAAAATGGATTTATTAATAAATGTAACTAATCAAATGAATTGTAAGTAAATATATGCTGTACAATCCATACACAAATTTGTATACAGATGATGATTTATAAAAAATATGAAGATCATACAAGAATTTTATTCTTAAAATAAACATTATTTATTATTATTATTATTAATGTTTTTAATTATTAGGTGATTCATTTAATTATTAGGTGATTCATCTGTTGGAAAGACATCAATGATTCATATTTTTAATAATGACAGCAGTACTTTTCAGAAAAATTATACAATGGTAAGTAAATAATTATCATTAATTGCTTATAGATTTTTATTATTATCTTTCATATTATTGATTTAAATTTTTAAATTCTATTCCAAAATATTTAAATATATAGAAATGTAGTATACCTGTTTGTTGCTATATTAAACATAATATTTTATGATATTAATGTATTTAGACTTGTGGTATTGAATTGACTGTTAAATCTGTACGTGTTCCTGATACAAATGATTTAGTAGTAAGTATTAAAGTCTCTATCAAATATTTTGCATTAACTTTTTTTATTCAAATCCTCATATATTATAAATTATTTCTCTACATCTAGGAACTATACATTTACGATTCTTCTGGCAAAGAAATTTATATAGATATGATGCAGACTTTGGTAATGCTTTCCTCAGTATTAAAATAATATATGTCAATATGAACTAAAGATAGACTTGAAATTTTAATTAAACCTTTTAATTATATATTTGTAATTTGAAATTTATACATAGCCTATTTTATGTTTTTGTAAACAAATACAGGGTTTTCCATATAAAATGCAACTCATCCATACAATGTCATAAATCCTTTGTGTGCCTTGTTGTTAATGGAAGTTATTTGAATTTTGCTGCTACTCTTATTTACTGAAGTCTTATTAGGAACTTTAGTCTCTGAGTATTTATGATAAAAATCATTTTGCGCTACAATCAAAGATCATATATGAAAATAAACCTTGATAATAAAAGCACATATCTCTTGTGAATATACCATTTCCTCCATTGCACAGTGCTGAGAACACTGGTTACATTGTAACAGCTACCAGAAAGAGTCTATTGATTTGGAGAGGTGTCCACATGTTGGAAAATTAAATCCACTTAAAAGTGTGTTATTTCTGTTGGTAATATATATTTCCTGGAATATTAATGGATAGGTTGCATTTAATATGGGACACTGTAAAGGTGACGAGTGACCTGGAAAACCTGAAACATTTTGTCAAGGTAAAATTTCCACTGCAATGTAGTTTGAAGCATTAAAAAGTTTTAAATAGCTACTCATGCCAAATATTAATATAAAAAGAATCACATATATCACTGTCTGTCAGTGTTAAAAAAAAAAAATGTAATGTTGACAGACAGATATATACAGTGGTGCCTCGTATAATGTACGCCTCGAATAACGGACTCTGCAAACAACGGACTTTCTGTTTGGCCGTTACGTGACTCGAGCAACGGACTTGCTGCGAACAACGGACTTTTCGGCATAATTGGTGACTGCTCCATGTTCATTTTTTTTAATGATACAGTACGGTTATTTTATGCTGCAGAACAAATTAGACATTTTAACATGTATTTCTATGGGAAAATGCGTTTCGTATAATGGACGTTTCACTTAACGGACGTGCACCTGGAACGGATTAAGTACGTTATATGAGGCACCACTGTACATGATTCTTTTTATAGTTTGAAGCATTATATGTATATATACAATGTTTCATGTATTAAAGTAAAATTATAATTTCTTACTTTAAATTTAATATACAGGATATCCCTAAAGTCTGGACACAGGCAAAAAATACATATTTTCAAGAAATGAAATTTATTAACATTTTATTCAATTAGAATGTTAAATAATGTCTTTAAGATGATTTCCATCAATTTGAAGGTTGCTGATCTTTGAATTCATGTGAACTCTATGTAATAAATCCACATTGCCATCAATTTTAGCACATTCCCTTTTTATGCATTTAATGAAGTGTGTTACAGCTGTGATTTTCATTGAGTACCTTTATCATACTCCCTATCTTTTGACAAAGCCATACTTAACCTGTGGAGGAAAAAAAATTGTAGTTAATGAGATTTCCTGTGTGTCCAGACTTTAGGGACATACTGTATAATAACTTTAACATTAATTGATGTAAAATCAACTCTTATTTGATGCTATCACTGAAACTAAAAATTTAAATTTGACTGATAAGATTAATATTCTGACTCAAAAGACAATATATTATTTGATACAAATTAATATAAATAAATAAATCAAATTCTGATTATCATATGCAAAATGAAGAAGTCAGCATAAAAATAAAAGGAAGCACAGATCAAAGTCTGATCTGGGAGGAGGGTTACTCAGCCATCTTTAGAAATTGTTTAGTCATCCCTGTTCATTGTTCCAAATGGCAAAATTCTGTTTGATTATTTATATTTTTTGGATAAATATATAATTTGTAAGATTTAATTTAAAATATTTTTATACTAATTCATACATACACACATTATTTAATTAATAATAATATATTAAAGAAGTTTTTGAGGCAGTTTCCTGGACCCTATTTCCCTGGAAAATTTTGTAAACCCCAGACCTTGATAAGGCCATTCCACAATTTGCTAGAGCTACTCCTACTACAGTTGATCTAGCTAGTCTTGGTCTGATCCCAGTAATCAATTCTCTACCAGACAGCCAATCATTTCAGCTGACAGGTTAAACTAAATAAAGTATCTGTACTCTTTGAATGATATTTCTTTTTCTTTGTATGTCTTCATCAATTAGATTTTTACTTAACTTCTGGTCTTTTTTGCAGAGAACAGTATTTTGAACTTCAATGTAGTTTGACATAAATTCAGTATTGAAGCAAAATTATAATACAAAAGAGAGAGAAATAAGCATTGCAAAGTTTTTGTAAATAAACATGAAATTAGAGGTCGAAGTTACTTTATACTATAATTTCTTTTAAGAGATGTAAAGCATTTTCAGATTAAATTTTAATTAAATAGCAAATTAAACTTTTACTATTTAAAATGAATAGTTTTAAAGAAATTAAAATCTTTAAGGTAAAGGCACTAATAATTGATGCATTAAAAAAATATTCTATGTCTGCTAATAACATAAATATTTATTCTGAGACAAAATAATATTGAGTATAAGCACTAAAAAAATGTTTTGTGGTTAACTTAAGATTATTTTTTTAAAAATACATCATCTACATATCTCTTATAATATAATTATATTAGACCTATACAGTGGAACCTCGCTTAATGAGCATAATTCGTTCCAGAGTCTTACTCGTAATGCGAAACACTCGTTAAGCGAAACAATTTTTTCCATAGAAATTAATGTAAAATACAATAATGCATTCCACACCGAAAAAAATACTTAAATGTTTTATGTATAATGTTTATTCAAAGAAAATTATACAATAAATATTGTTAAGGAGTGTGAATCATCATCTTCTAGTGCAGAATGAACCAACCTGAAATGCAAATTCAATTTGCAGAAAACAAAAAAAATAACAGATAATATGTTTCATAAACAAACCAAATGATATGCTAAATTCTTGAGCTATGTAAATGCTGTACTTAAATAATAGAAATTAATTAATTTGACTAGAAGTAGGCAGTTATGCTTCCATCTCATATTAAATTTAATAATTATAAATAGTTAATTTTTAATTCAAATGTTTCTAAAATTTAATTTGGAATTGGTCATTAAATTTAATACGAGATGGCAGCATAACTGCCTACTTCTAGTCAAATTAATTAATTTCTAATATTTAATTATAGCCTTTACGTAGTCCAAGAATTTGGCATATTGTTTGGTGTGTTTATTATATAATGAGCTATGGTTGTTGATGTTTATACGTAATATGTGTTGGAAAAAGTTTGGAAAAATGTGTGATCACAAGCAACACTAAGCTGCTAGCTGAAGGAGTGCTAGATGGAGAATGTACAGAATCTGGGACTTTCCCTCTTCTGGCACTCGTTATGTGAAAATTTGCTCATTAAGCGAGTCATTTTTTTCACAATTTATTTTGTTTGTTATGTGAGGTACTTGTTAAGCGAGGTTCCACTATACTTGGGTATGACTGTTTCTTCTAATCTATGTAATACCAACTCACATAAGTTGCCAGACAGCCTGCTGTCTGTGTTATTGTAGATAGGTTCTGTTATTAAACTGGAATATGGAGTTGTAATACATGTGAGTTGGTATTACGTAGATTAGAAAAAACAGTCATACCTGAGTATAGGTCCAATATAATTATATATAAGAGATTTGTAGATGACGTATTTATCCTATGGAAACGGAACCAAACATCAATGATTTTTTTAAGTCACATGAACGAAATCCCATATGGGCTTACCCTTAAACTGGACCAATTAACTACCACCAATGCCCACTTCTTAGACATCAATATCAAGCTCATTGGAGGAGTGGTTGAAGCCAGTATATATTATAAACCCGGCCATGTCTCATTGCAAACTCAGCCAATCCGTACACTTATAAATTCGCAGCATTCTGGGCGTTAGGAGAGATAATTTTAAAAAAAATTTATTCACAAATCAATGTTCTTGTATTATTAGTTGACACAGCCTAAAGCAAATATCACTACAAGCTGGCATATTGGGCTGTCAACAATTGACATTTAACCATCAACATTAATTAATGTAGAAAATTGGTATTTAATCTTATCTCCAGTTAGAATCATTGGAAGTACATTTCCAGTATAGCATTGGAAGTACAGGTACATTTATTTGTGAATAAGTAATTATTCTAATATCAGATTCATCTTGTTTATAAATAGTCTTTTTGTCATCATAGCAGTTCATTGCCAGAACTTCGAGATTAAGAGTGAAAGAGTAGATAGACATGAGGTCAGCAGCCTGAGCTGAAAGGATTCAAGTCAGATGAAAGGGATGGAAGAAGATGTGGCTATCCCAACACAGATCACATCCCTTTCATTTGTTTTCTTTTTACATTTCTAAAACGTTTTATACCATCTTTATCATAATTTTATTATTTTATTTTTTTATGTATTTTCATACTTGTTCATAATTTTAATGTTACTCATATATTAATCACATGTCTCCTTTCATCTCTTTCATCTGACATAGATCCTTCTAGCTCAGACTGACTCATGTCTACTCTTTTGCTGCAAAGATTGTAGTATTATCTTATGAATAATACACACACATTTGTAGAATTTTTTCCTCCAAGAAAATATCTTAGAATAGCAACCATTAGATTACTGGTCACAGACACTAAGTATCTCAAAAATAAACTGTTAATCAAAATCTTGCCATTTTTGTTTTAACCTGTTGTTTTATGAACTACAAACTACACTGTCAAGCTTTAGTGCCTTTAGTAACTTAAATCTGAACAAATATTTTCAGAGAATTTAATTAACTCTCATCAGATTCCAGTTTAAAAAGTCAAAAATAGAAATAAGTTATATATTTTTTATCATTACTAAAATTACATCTTTTATACTTACATAATTTATAAAATTTAATACAGTAAAACTAAGCCAGCTGAATGGCCGAGGCAGTTAAGACATTGGCCTACTGCTCTGAGGGTCTTGGGTTGAATCCAGTTGATCAAAAAATACCTGGAATTTTCTGGGGCATGGTCTGTTCTGAATATGTTGGCCTCATCCTTCACCACTTGACCATCCTATTGTGGACTGTCCAATGGCCTGAAAAAGTCACTTTTAGTGACCACAGGGCAAAAAGAATTCCAAAAAATAAAAAAATACATTCTTTGGTTGATCAGATTTTAATATAGTCAAATAAGTAATAAAAATTATATTTTGAGACACCATGAAGTATTGATACTAGACACTGGACATCAATGTAAAAATGGAACTCTGCAGGTAATTTTTAAAATGGAAATTGCACCAAGATTCTTTTTATATTTTTTATTCAAGTTTTAGGAATTTTTAACTGATTTACAATACCTGGTGGTGTTCAGTTTTATGTATGTCAACAATATATTTACAACCATTGTAGAAAACTTATATCAGTCAACAGATGAGGGGCACTAGCTTGAAATGTGTATTGGCATTTGGAACAATTGGTTTATACACTATAAAGTACATCAGAAAATAAAGTGGATGTAAAAATGTCCAGTGTCTAGTATCAACACTTCATGATGTCTCAAAATATAATTTAAAGAAGGACATGGTTTCAACACAGAGAAAATATAAATTATATTTAACTCATGTACAGTAGAGTTTCTATAGCCCATCACTTATCAGTCCAACATGTCCAGTAATCTGACAATCTGTTGTAGACACCTGCTTGTCCAATACATGTGGATTACAGAGACTACTGTATATAGACTCATCCTTATATAACTATAAGTTATTAAATAATTAAAAATTAAATTATTAAAGAATTTTTTGTTTTTAGGTACTACAGAAGCATAGAATATGTTAAAAATTAAACATATATGAAATTGCAACTTTTCTAAAATATTACATAAATAGAAACTGTTTGATTTTAAAAAAAATATTAAATTCAGTAATTTTAAGAATTTAAATTATTCATAATAAATATAAAGCATATTTAAAACTCTGTAAAAGCAAAAACAATGCACATATTATTCTATTTAAAAACACTTTACTTTCAATAAATTAATATTAAATATTTGAAAATAATTTCTAATCATTTTGCATTAAATTAATTTTTATAAATAACAAAGAACAAGTTTTGTATATGGCTATGAATGTTTATTCTTAATATTCTTTTCTTTATAGTGGAAAAATCCATCTGTATTGGTGTTGGTTTTTGATGTAACCAACGAAATATCTTTCAATTCTTGTTCAAAATGGTTGAAGAAATTTCACTCAGCTACTTCTTCTAAAGCTAATGCAATTCCAGGTAATATTTTAAATTTAGATCTTTCTTATTATGAAACAAAGATTATTAATCAACATCTTCAGATCAAATTTTTAAATAGGAAACTATTACTATTTAAAATAAACAGTTTTAAAGAAAGTAAAACCTTTATATCTGACCAATATTTTTAGATAATTTAATTATCCATCAAGTTCCAGTTTAATAAATTTTGAAAACAATTATTTATGCTTAAGTTACTGAAAAATCAAACTTTAGAAAGTCATAGAAAGTATGATATATACTGTGTTAATGTTAAACTGTGCAGCAGCATAGGGCACAAGAGGGAATGAACACACAATTTACACTATTTATATGTTGATTAGCAAGCTGGGACAGCCAAAACTTCTTGCACAGAATGCAGATAAGCCTAGAACTGGTACTAGATATACAAATAGTTAGATTAATTGGGTTATAAGAATTTAATAATAATAATAACAATAATAAAAATTACAGGTTGATTTCATGTTTGAAAAAGACGGTACCAAATGTAGTCTCAGTATATTGTGTAATTTACAGACAACATTTGGTTGCAAGAAACCTTAGTGATTGCCTTCATTGCTCATTACAGTATGTAATTACAGCAGTTAACAAGATCAGAAGCAATTATCTCAATGATATATTGTTTTGAAAACATTGTGTTGAAAATGATAAAGATTTCAATTTGCACACAAAAGTTCATTGGCTATCAAAGAATACCCGTCTAAAAAGTTTGTATGACCTCTTTGAGTCAGTTATAATGTTTTTTGAAAACAAAGATGATTTGTTAAGAGAGAATTTATTGAAATTTAAGAATAATATAGCTTATTTAACTGATTTATATAATAAATTTAATGAAACAAATTACAGCTGCAGAGAGATGATTTGAATTTGATCAAAGCAAAGGCAACTAGTTCTGAATTTATGTCAAAACTTCCCTTGTACAAACAAAATTTTGGTCAAACACGATTCTATCAGTTTCTGAATCTTTCCTCTGTGGAAACAAATGATGACAACATTCTGATATTTTGCCAGCATTTGGAAGCACTTAAGGATTTTACAAGTAGCTTTCAGGATGTCCATTCCAGATTGGTTACTAGAACCTTTCTCAAACCTACGAACAGCAGAATTATCACTGCAGGAGGAGTTGATAGAATTGTCAATGAATGAAGAGCTAAAATTGAAACTAAAAAATGGATATCAAGAATTTTGGCATCAAAGACAAATTCCAGTATTATATCCAGCTTTATGGGCTGCACAAAGAAGTTTTTCATTGCATTCCCATCATCATATTTAGCCAAAAGAGGATTTAGCATAGTCAGCAATTTAATAACAAAGAAAAGGAACACATTGTCAATAGTGGAATGTGACAATTTAAGATTGATGATGACAAATATGGCACCAAATATTGAAAAATTAGTGTCATTTACACCAAGCTCAGCCCTCTCACCAATAATAATATATTAATTTTTTAATAATATATTGGTTAATCAAACTGAGCAATACACCAATATTGTTAATATCTTTTAGTAAAATAATTTTAAAAATCTGTCCTAGTTTTTCAATATATAATATTGTATATTTTACCTAAGAGGGGTGCCATCAAATTACTGTTTGAAAAAGTGGGCTATGACCCAAAATAGTTGGAAAACTATGGGTTACATTGTTGATTTCAAGAACAGGAGTCAACATGTTTTTTTTCTGAAAAGGGGAGTTGAGCACAATTTTTTTCGAAAAGGGGCATAGGCCAAAAAAGATTGGAAACCTATGCATTATACAAAACAATGAACAAGCAAATTGTCTCATTTGTATGCAAATTTGCTTTTGTCAGAATAAATGGTAATAAGTGGTAAAATTATAAGTATTACAGAACTGTTTTAAATTAAATTTTTTAATTTTTTTATCAGTTACCCTCATATTCACCAAAACGAGTTAGAGTTAGGGTTAACTCTCGAGCTATTGGTAAATTGGTATTCACTAACTCCAAATCTTAAATCAAACACTAATAATTCTAACTTTAAAAATGTCTAGAGTTAGAGTTATTAGTGTTTGACTCGAGATTCGGAGTTGGTGAATACCAATTTACCAATAACTCGAGAGTTAACCCTAACTCTAATTTATGTTGGTGAATATGGGGGTTAATGTTTTATTTGTATATTTATTTTATGTACAGTACCTATTGTATTTATATATCTGGGGTTGTATAAAATGTTTTCAGGTAAAAGGAGGTCATGAATGGAAAAAGTTTAAGAATGTTTGTTTTAGACAGGTTTTACTATATTTTTCTTTTAATAGTTTGTTGTGAATTGAATTTTTCTGTTATATATGTCATAATTTTAAATAGTTCAGAAATTTTAACATAATTTTTTTTGTTGAGAATTTATTTTGTTAAGATATTCTGTAATTTTTCTGCTACTTATTTATTGTGACATTTTATCATTGTAAAACTAGAAAACTTCCATAAAAATGAAATTAAACACATTTTTTTCAGTCATCAATTGCAATTTTTTCTGTGAATGAATGTGAACTCATTTAATAATGACATTGAAAACCTCCAGTAAAGTAACTTTTTTAAAATGAAATTGTATGATTTTTTTGTAAAAGTCATTCCACTTAACTTATTTTACCATGCATGTGATTATTGAAAATTTCTAGGTTAGCTTTAACTGAATTAGAATTCAATAGATAATACTGATAATCTCATTGCCAGTCTTCATTGTGCTTTAAATATACAGCAGAAAAAATAAATAAAATTGATTTTGTTTAAACATTTTACTTGACTCTGATAGGCAAGACAAGGTGTTGGCCTTATGCTCTGGGGGCCTGACATTAAATCCAATCAAGCAACCCAGGAATTTTTCATGAATGGGTCTGCCCTGGATACATTTGTTTTGGCCTTGGTTGTCCCCATTACGGATCCAGCTAAACCCAGAGGCAACTCTAATACCGTTAAAAAAACAAAGTCTAGGTTCTCACATTTGCAGGTGTCTTACAAATTTCATAGAATATTTTAGTATTTAAATGAACAAATTGGTAATTATTAAAAATATAATTGTACCAATATCTGTTACATCTTCAAAACTATCATTTTCAAGGTAAAATTGATCAAGAACTACTGCTGATCAACAATGCGTCAAGAGAGACTTTCTTCAATTTGATCTTGTTCATTGAAAGAGATATTGTTGTGGAATTGGGGTCATATTCTGGTCATCATCTCTCATCTTCAAGAGACTGTCTTTATGTTATATGCTGGTCACCAATTGGCTAATCATTTATTTACATTTCACGAGACCATTATTTCTCTCAAAATGCAATTCTGGACAACTTTTTCTCATGAAGATTCTCACTCAAATTTTTCAGTTTGTTGTAAAATATTGTGCACATTTTTTATTACTTTATGCTGTGTTTTACTGTCTGTTTCTATGTTAAAAATGTTTATATTATTGTAAATCTAAATAAATCTACCCTCTGCCACTATCACTCTTTTAATAGACTTAAAAATAAATTTTGCCCAGAGCCTCACAAATTCTAAAATTACCTCTGGCTGAACCCACAATAGGTTTGGAAAAACTCTCTTAGTGACCAAGTGTAGAAAGAACCAAAAACAAAAAACAACATTTCACTGAAATATTACTTAAATTCATGATTGTTATGCCATCCACTATTTTTACCTATGATCAGCACTCCATTTGAGGAGAAAGCTAACTTTATGAGATTGGATTTCTTAGTATTCTGCTATACTGAATGCAGCTCAGAATAGCTTTTGTCTTCAGTAAATGAGTCGTTCTGTCTCTGGTGTTGAGTTCATTCGTTTCCGAAAGAAAAGATGAGAGATAATTGACGATAATAGAGCTCAACTTCTAATGGGTGGTTTTTTTTAATAGGCATATTAATTGGCAATAAAGTTGATTCCAAAGAGAGAAGAATTATTTCATCAAAAACTGCACAAGATTTTGCTAAGAAATATTCGCTACAATATTTTGAATGTTCTGTGGTGAGTTGAAATTATTAAGTTATAAATTTATAATAATCTTTGTTATTATTTAAATGTAATTAATTTTATTTTTTAATTTTTAGAAAGAACATCAAGGTGTAGATGAAGCATTTTTCTATCTTGTAAATGAGTGGCATAAATTATTTCAAGAAAAAACCGAATTTTTCAAGACGGTCTCGTAAATAATTGTAAAATTAATTACCGTTAATGTAAATATCAATATAAAGTTTTAATTTATAAATGAATAAATAAAATTTATTATTACGAATTACTCAAAAAAATTTGCATTTATTTTAAACTTGGATATTGTAAAATTGTTATTGGAATGTTCTATGTTTATTTTATAAAATCACAATTGACTAATGCTTGTATTTTATCATAGTTAAATATTTTATTATAGTCATTATAATTTAAATAATATTAAATAAACATAACTGCATTAAACTTTGCTTGATAATTTTTGTTGGAAATAAAAGAAATGTTTGAAAGATATGAAAAATTATTAAAAGAAAACTTTTAGAACATATAGAAATTATTAAAATAAACGAAAGTAACAGAGTGAATTTAAACACTGGAATTGTCATCAGTGAGATCCGGCAACCATTATTACCAAAATAAGAAGAATCCATTTTAAGATGTTCTTTCCCCCTCCTGGATTTCTACCAAGAATATGACAAGAACAGTCTCTTACATTGACTCATTTCTATTATAAGAAAACAGCTTAAGTTAAAATCTAAAACTAAAATGTTTAATATACAACAGAATTCAAGGCACTAGAAACTTGTAACAGATATGAAGTTGAAATATTTCTGTACAGATGACCTCTCTGGCAATATTGAACAGTGCAAGAAAAATAAACAAAACAATTTTATTATATTATAAAATTGTTTTGCCACAATGTTGGATGCTGGAATTGCTGGATAAAAACTTATACTATATTTTATGGTACTAAATTATTAGAGTTAAGAATAATAGAAATACAGCATCTCTGATTCACAAAAAATAAAAAAAATGATTGAAAATAGTACAAGGACTTTCAAGTAGTAGCAAAAGAGCATTTAACATCGTGAAAAAGATTGGACATGAATAAAACCACTGAACACTGGTAGTTAGTCGTGGGTTCGCACCTTGCCAACGGTAGATATTTTTCGAGTTTTCTATACGTTAGTAGCACCTAAATAGGAGCCAGTTTCCCACGAAAGACCCCTGGGAGGCATTGTCACATATGAATAAAACCAAACCATACCGAATTGGACCTACAACTGAAATTAAATGGCAATGCTAAAGAGTTCCAAAATCAAATCACTGGACAATAGGAATGAAAAACGAAGACTGTTCTTGGAGAATTAAACCAGAGTACATTATTTGGGAAATATCGGAGGTATGGCGTTTGAAAATCCGTAATTTTGGAAACAATCGGTTTTCGACTAAGTTCGGCACTTAATATTGCGAGAAATTTCACTCTCTTTCAACAACGTGAAAGTTCATTATTTTTAATTATTACTTAAACAATTCAAATAATGGACTTCAAGTAATTCTAATTATTTGTAAAAAACGAGTAAAAAATCATAAAGTATCGAGGATACGGGTCGAAAAATCCCCAGGAATTTTTCGGGGGGTGGTCCGTTCGGATATGTCGGGCCCCGTCTCTCACCACCCGGTCGCCCCATTGTGGGCCTGGCCGAACCCATAATGGGCCTACTAAAAGAGGCCCTCTTAGTGCCTGCAGGGCGGAAAGAGTTAAAAAAAAAAAGTATCGAGGATATTATAAAGTATAATTTGATAATTTATTTCAATATAATCAAAAAACATAATTAGACTTCGATGTAGCGCCAATAAAATTTGTGAACGAGTCTTAAATTATTAAAAGACTTCTGAAATGAAGCAGCAATGGATTGTCAATGCGCTATCGACAACTGAATGATTAATAGCCATCACGTAAGATGCCCGGATGGCGCTACGTGGGCTACCGCTCTGGGGGATCCGGGATCGATTCTGGACGGGTCGAAAAATCCCAAGGAATTTTTCCGGGGTGGTCCGTCCGGATATGTCAGCGGGCTTGCTAAAAGAGGCCTTCAGGGCGGAAAAAGTTTAAAAAAAGCCATATTTCAGCGAATTCTTTTACACCGAAATTTATTATTTATATTCACCAATTACCAGTATTAATAAATTTTATCTATAAATACAGTAGAGGCTCGTTAATCGGAATCGCCGGTAATCGGAACGATTTTCAGTCGGACTGTGTCGTGTTGAATCGAACGTTTTTGATACTAGATTTACTTCTAAAGTATAATTTTTATGTTTTTATATTCTTTAATATATTTATTTTGTTTGTACAAAATGCAGAAATAATTTTTAACAATACGATAGCCTCGATTATTATTATAAAAATTTTCGTTAGGCTTAAAATCGACGAAAATTCAACACGAAGCGACACGCAAAGGAGAAAAATTTGAACATCGGATAGGTTTTTTTTTTTTTTTTTTTTCTTTAACTCTTTCCGCCCTGTGGGCACTAAGAGGGCCTCTTTTAGTAGGCCCATTATGGGTTCGGCCAGGCCCACAATGGGGCGACCGGGTGGTGAGGGACGGGGCCCGACATATCCGAACGGACCACCCCCCGAAAAATTCCTGGGGATTATTCGACCCGTTCGGATTCGATCCCGGGTTCCCCAGAGCGGTAGGCTGCCACCTTGACCGCTCGGCCATCCGGCCATACATCGGATAGGTTAATATATTTTTTCGTACATAATCGGTAATCGGAACAAATCACTAATCTGAACAACCCCAGTCCCTAATTGATTCCGATTTTCGGTTCTCTACTGTAATAACAATTTCGTATGTAATATATACTTAAAACTTAGAGAAAAAAATTTATTATATTAAACTAATTTTGTCACCAGAGGGATATTGTAGTGCTAAGTTGAATGTACAGTACAGTACGTGTAGTTTGGTTTGCTGTGATTAGGGTTATAGAAGTTGTGTAAGGAGTTTAAAAATGTCGGAGGTAAATAATTGCGAAGACGAAGAGCTATCTAATCTATTAGACTGTAAGTATGATATATTTCATCCATCGCATTTGTATAAAAATAATAAATACACACCAGGCCTTTGTATTTGCAAGTTGACTTGATGTTGCATACGTTTTAATTGGTTTTCTTTAAAATAATTTAAATTAAGAAAGGAATTCAATTGGAAAAATCATTAAAGTGAATACCGTGATTGTTTGTTTAAAAGTAATTGAGGATTTTCCTCTTAAACTTGTCTTGTTTCTTGAGAAAATGATTTATTATTCTAAAAAACCAGTTTTTTGGAGGATGTATGTAAACAAAATTTAGTTTACGTAGTAGAAATTAATTTATTTTTTTTTATTTTTCACGGTTCATAATTTAAGTTTCAATGAATCAAAAGTAAAGCTTATGCATAGAACAGGCTCAATTTAAGCTCTGAATAACCTAAACAGAACTGTAGAGCATACTCAAAGGAACAAAAAATTTAAAGGAACCATATCTCTACAAGCAAATGTTTGCAAGATAAAGCCGCCAAAAATTACTGTACGTGACATCAACCTGCTGCTCTGGAGATCTGGAGATGAATTTGGACAGACCGATAAACCTAAAGATTTTTGGGGATCGTTCGTCCTTTGTCGTCCAATCGCCCTGCAGTGGGTTTGATGGTGTTCATAGGGAGGAAAATGGCAGGAAAAATAAGTGTCTTGTCAATGTGTTCTGCAGCACTGTGTAATTTTAAAAATTTTGTTAAGAAAATAAAAATTGGAATTCTATCCTGTCTAATTTTGTGTTGTTCTGTTCATTTTGTCTACTTTGAAAGTCTTTTGTCTTAATGTACAGTGCATTTTGTTATTGTTATATTTAAAATCAAAACATTTTAGAATGTGCTTATATTATATAAAATAATGCTAATTTTGTGTGTGAACAGTGTTTAAAATTAGTAGGCCTACTGCCTTCTTTCAAGAGGCGACTAAAAATGCACATATGATGTGAAGTTATTGCCAATGTTGGGTCGCTTGCTGATGTTCTCAGTGTTTTAGATGATGGATTGCTTTGAGAAAATATTGCCAAGTACTAATAAAATGTGAATAGTTTGTAAAATTCCATACCTATTACTATCTTGTTTAATAAGTTAATATTTATACTGTGATATTTGCGAATATCTTTCTGATCTAGAGGAGTATTGTCTAGATTGGACTATCCAGTCTAAATTGTTGTTTAGAATTATAGTACAATAAATTTAAAGCTTCATTCAAAATTGATTAAACTTTTTAATTTATGACATCTTGCATACTGCAATTAAATGATATAATACAAGTGTACTGTGATGCTGTGTCATTGCTTAAAGCAGGGGTGAGCAACCTTTTTAATCAACCAGCCAATTTAAATTTTAAAATTTTTTGGCAGGCCGCACATAAAGTAATACTTATTAATAATTTACAAAACTTTATTTATAATAAACATTAGAATAAAAAAAAATATAAAATTTAAAAATAGTAAAGATTTCATATACAAATTTTAATGCAAAATAAAAACAAACAAGAAAAGAACAGAAAAACGAATTTACTTGAAATTTTTAATGAGAAATTTGGCACTGTTTTTTCGATACAAGCTGATCAATATCAGCCGGAATTGATGAGGTAGCTACACGTACGCAGCTTTCTAATCGTGCATCACTCAGTCTTGATCGGTGGTCATTTTTGATTAATTTCATGGTTGAAAATAATTGTTCGCAAACATACGTACTTCCGAACAGAGACATCATTTGCTTTGCATTTTTCGTCAAAAGCGGAAATTTCTCAGGGCTCACATAAGATTTATAAAAATTTTCGATGTTTACTGAGAAAAATACATTTCTTAAATCGGTATTATTCTGCATGTCAATCACTTCCATTTGAAAGTCTTCGGGAACTGTATCCACATCGATATTAAATGGCGAGGAAAACATTTTCATGGAAACCGCTGTCTTCTCAGCTTTGAACATTTGGAATCGTAATTGAAATTCGTTGATTAAAATGTCTATATATTGTGCGTATTTTTGAGAAGTAGTAACGTTTTTTTTTCTAAATGTGGAAAGTGAGACACATTATTCTGCAAAAGATGCTGTTTCCACAATTTTAATTTGCGCTCAAAACCCTGAATTTTATCATACAAATTGTGAATAAACTGTCCTTTACCTTGAAGTTCCACATTAAGATCATTCGAGATGCTGAGTCATGTCGATAAGAAACCCAAAATCGCACATCCATTCTTTATTACCAAAATGAGGAAAGGCATATCCCTTCATATCCAAGAACAATTGTATTTCGCTTTTTAAGTTGTATACTCTTTTTAGCATTGCACCTCTACTAAGCCAACGTACTGTACTCGGTATTAAAAACCACGTCGCCATGTTCAGTTTCTAAATCTTTCAGTAATTCTTTAAATTCACGGTGATTTAACGCGCGCGACTTTATAAAATTGATTAGTTTAATTATTGGTACTGTGACATTTGGCAAACTCAATCTTTTCGCACACAAATTTTCCTGGTGAATTATGCAGTGGTTAACGAATATTTCCCTTTCTGTGACCTTCTTAATGTCTTGAAATAGCCTTCCCGATACTCCTACCTCCATGCTTGACATTGCTCGTGGTCCATCTGTCGATATACCAATAATCTTTTCTAATAAAATTGAAAAATTTTCCAACACAAACTTTAGTTTGTCGTACAGGTCTTTGCCGGTTGTAGTCCCTTGCATTGGATTCGGTGAACACAATTCTTCGGTAATATTAAATTTGGTGTCAATACCACGTAAAAATATAGCCAGTTGTGCTGTATCGCTAATATTGCAACTCTCATCAAGTGCCAAAGAACAGTATTTGAATTTTGCATTGTTGCTATGTTCTCGGACAAGTCTTCAATTCTCCTTGCAATGGTGAATCTTGATAAACTAATGTTTGAAATAATATTTATTTTATCAGGAAATGCTATTTCTGCAACAGCAGTCAGACATTCTTTTATCATCTCTCCATCCGCAAAGGGTTTCATTTTTTTTGCCAGTATTTGACTGACAACAAAACTAGCCTTTACTGCCGTATTTGATAAAATAGCTTGATTTTTAAAAATAGCCTGTTGATTTCCCAAGTTTTTTTCCATTTGATTAAACTTATCTATCCGGAGTTGTCCTGTTAAGTTTTTATATTGTTGTTCATGTTTTGTATCATAATGCCTTTTTATATTATATTCTTTTAATGTCGACACAGTCTCTGAGCATATTAAGCATACAGCTTTATCTTTGATGAAAGTGAAAAAATAATCATTTTTCTTGGAAATGACTGTGTTCATCTGCAACCTTCCGTTTTTTTGTTTGCTTTTCTGACATGCTATTATGGATTAAAAATTTGAAAGTTAAAAAAATTTGTAGGAAAACTTAATTTTGAATAAAAAAAACTCTAATATTACCTTTTTGACAATAATATTGCACTCACGCCTTTCAAGAAACACAAGAATTGCTAAAATTGCTAGTTAACAGCTTACCAGTCTGACTGATTGTGTGACAGAAGCAAACAGAAACAAGCACAGACACGGCGCGTTCGTATTGCATGTTTAAACAAGTCGCCGACAAGTGAGTAACTCGTCACAAAAAATTGTTTCGGTTTAGTATGTACTACCATTTTATTATAATTAATTTTATAACAATATATTGATGGGAGAAAGTCGATAAAATAAATTCAATTATAGAAATGCTTGGCGGACCGCATAAACATGTTTAACGGACCGCGTGTTGCTCATCCCTGGCTTAAAGTATTCAAAATAACAGTCACGATATTTTCAAAGAATAATTAATCATTTATTAGTGAAAAACATTAATTTTCATTAGATACATTTCTAATAGTTTAAACTGTATTCATGTATTTGACTGATTTCTTTTCTGATTTCTTATACTTTATACAGTATAACCTTACTAATTTGTGATAATTCAGACTACTATTTTGCATTGTTTTTTTTTTTATATTGAATTTGTTGATTGTAATAATTTCCTTACTCTTAGACAGTTGCATCAAAATATGATGTAGGAAGTTAGAAAAGGAATTTCAAACAATAAATAGCTTCTTTTTTAAGCTCAAATTAGAAAATGTTGGCAGTGACAAGAATGTTGCTACTACTATTGCACTACTACTATTGCAATGTGAAAGTTTATCAAATCACTGTATTTGTCATTTAAAGTGCACAATAAAATTTGGTTTTAGATAAATGACCTTACAATGTGCATTTGGGTATAAACTTCACTGGTTTGGACTAGGCTTTCACAATGCCTGACTCTGAATAAGCCAACTAGGCTACAGCCTAGGGTGCACGTATTTTTTGCTTAATTTTCTTTTTTCTGTTTGTTAAAAAATATTGTATTGAAAAAGAAGTAAAGAAGTTGTTTTTGCAACAACTTACTGGAATTAACTTTCCTAAAATACAGAATTTTGTGTGTAATTTTCCATTACAAAAATATACTAAATTAATTTTAAAATCTAAAAATATAACAAATGAACCAATTAAATAAATTTAATAATAAAATTATGTAACTCAATTTACCATTTCATATTTTGTGGCATTTATTTATTGTAATTGATACTAAGCTGAACCTAACTTTTTATTTTCTGTTATTCATCAATTCACATGATTATTTTTTCAGGAGTCTGAAACTCAAGCAATCTGTAGCAGGTGTTGACACTATTTGAATGTACTGTACATAGAAAGTAGCAACACCTACTAAAGTTTGCTCAAGTGTCAGACATCCATTGTATCTCATCAAAGTCTTCTGGTCACCTAAATTTATTATTGTAAGTAATTAGCGAGGTTGAGGCCAAAGTTTTAAATGTGAAAACATGTACGTCGGACGTTCAGCGCCACTTTCCTGTAAGCTTAGAAGTTTGACAATGGCATTTGGAATGTCAAGCATGATTCCACTGACTTTCCAAACACCATTGTCAAACTTCTAGGCTTACATGAAAGCAGCACTGAACATCCTGACATACACGTTTTCGTGTTTAAAACTTTGGCCTCAACCTCGCTAATTTCATAGATCTAGTTGCTAGAAACTTTCAAACTGAATGTCAGTTTTTCTAACTCTGCAAGACAATATGCAGAACAAAAACAATATTTATCAAGATTGTTATTTTTCAAAGCAATAGCAAATTGTGAAATTGTAAAAAGGTTTGATTGATTTATTGACCAAATAATTAGATTGGTTCCATTTTAGTTTATGCATCATTTCCTAATTTTCCTAAATAGTAACAAATGATGTATGTGTAAGATATTGTAGATGAATTGTGCAAAAAAGTTACATTAGTGTGGAAATATGATTTTTGCAGAGGGTGCACAAAATATTAGCAAATTTTTGCATGTAGCACTCATAACCCTGAAACAGGGACTGGACTTTTTCCCAATTAGTCTGAATTATTGAGTTCTACTATGTATAACACTGTTAATCTAAACATTTTACTAATCTTAACTCCCTATAATAATTCAGATTAGCAAGAGTGCAAGGTATTGCAAAAAATTGATTGAATAGCTAAAAGGATAATATATTTCTCTTACTATCACAAGGATCTGAGCTATCTGATTTGAAGCTTTGTTTTTTATGGATAGGTTGAATTTAATCATTGTTTGTTTCATTGCTTGTAATAGGCAAAATTGAGACACTTTTGTCTGCTTTGTGAATAGGAGTTAAGCTTTTAACCATCGATCTCTAGTCCAAATTACTTATTATTTTAATTAGTCATATGGTAGCCCAATAATTCAAATGTATGTACCATTTGATTATTTACATATATTGGCTGATTTTATAAGGACTTGTTACTCAAGTAGATTTAAGAAATAAATTGTTAGAGAAAAGCTAAAAGCTATATGCAATTTTCTGTTTTTTTTAATGAAAAAATTTTAAATAAGTATGAAAAAATTAATTGCTTTGGTTGTTAGTCATGAGAGATGTTAAAAATATTATTATATAGTGGCAAAGATTTTTAGTAAACTTTGTGTTTAACATTTTAAATAGTTATTTACAATTTTTTCTAAACATATTTGATGTCTTTTGTACTAACATTTGCACTTTGTATTGTGATAAATAATGTATAATCAAGTCCCCGTATTTACAAAGATTACATGTTCAAATTTTTAAAAAATTTGTACCTGTCCTAATAACATAAGACATCTTCTATATATCCCAAAACACTTATGTAACTGTTCACAATTAACAGAAAAATACTTAGATATGTTGAATTTAGGAAGTTTTGGAAGAATAGAATCAGTATTAAGATGGTGCATTACACCTACCCCTAGATAAAATTACTTTAGATATATTTTTAAAGGTTTTAGTAGTAGAGGTTTTACAATAGTGAATAATACCTATGTTTCTGAAAATAGTATGTGAAAATTTTTATTATATAGTTAAGAACAAGACTTGCATCAAAATATTCACCAGTTACACACAACACACAAAAGCTACAAACTATACTACTCAGATGATGCTTGCTACAAGACTGAATATGTGCATTCTTTGCCATTTCTCAGGGTAAATGCAGAGAGCTGCAGCCAAATTTTTAGTATGATAAATGTTATGACTAGCTCCTACAAATATATGGAGACACAACTGTAATTTTTTAATGCATGTATTGTATACAATGACTATTAAACTGAGATATCAGATCATAAACACATGCAAGGAGAGAGTGCATTATTTTCAAGGTGAGAGAGCTTATTTTCAATTTTGTTAAATATTAGGATGATAAATCAAAATCATAAATAAATCTTTAATTATTTTTTAATCAACACCACCTGTTTGTGAAAATTACATCTTTCAAAAGCTGGAACTATTCAAAATAAACAACATAACAAACTTTATGTACATATTCCAGCATGCTTTAATAGAAAAAAAAAAACATTTTCAGCTTTTATAAGCCTGCTTTAGTTATTTAAGTCATTTGAAAATTGTAAAAAATGCAAAAAATCTCATAACTTAAGGTGTGTTGTGTTTATATCTGTTTTTGATCTAGTTTCTTAAAACAAAGATCTGTATCTATTTCTTTCACAAATTCTTAGAATAAAATGTTAATATTATTGATGCAAAGTTAAAATTAAATTAAAATTATGGATATAGATGTTATAGAGGCTCCATGCTTCAGTTTCCTTTATAAATATTCTAAAGTTGACAGTTGCTAATTTATGTTAACATGACAGGCAGATTATTAGAAAGTTGCATGAAAGTCTGCAAATTGGATCTGTCATCTAAAAATTGCTTTTTTTCTTTAGTGATTTAGTAATTTAATATATTATACTGTGTATAATAAGTAAAATAATATAAATGTGTTATATTTAAAAAAATCATTAAAATTTTTCTGCAATCAATGATGATTAATAGTTTAATTTTGGAAATTTTAAATAAATTAAAAATATGATTAAAAATTGTATCTCAGCATTGTGATGACATCACAATAAGTAAAATTGATATAACTTAATATTTATACATAGTTTTTGATATTAAATCCAGAGCCATTGAGAGGACAATCTGGGGATTTTCCCCAGCTCTTCCTTCACTACATGCCCAGAGAAAACTTAGTTGTTTCTACTACTATAAATTAATGCCAGTTAACTAACAAAAAATAAAATATATAAGACTGCTATTTAAAGCTATTCGTTTGATATTAATTATCCAACCATCAGCCAAATTCATCGTGCAATTATACTAGAATTAAAAATTAGAAATTGGAAGTAAATGTTAGGTGCCATCTCTAACAAAAGCAGGAACTATAATTTTATTATTATTTAGAATAGTCTGGAAGAAAAGAATCAGCCCAGAGCAGGAATCAAACCTGTAACCTCTGTTTACCATCAAGTGTGCTGACCAGTTACACCTTCCAGACACATTTAAACTCTAGGTATAACTATTTCATTGGGTTGTTGAGATGTTATATATATATGTGTGCGTGTGTGCGCGTTATTCATTTGTTCAAAAGAACAAGCAAAACGGGGGATCCACATTACACCTGGGCACCATACCAAGCTTTTGATGGTCCTAATTAAATCCAAACATCTTGAGAGATTTTTTTCCATAAAAAAATATTGTTAAGTAACAATATTTGGAAAATAATTCTAATAAATTATAATTCCTATGATTTATATTATTTTATATTTATTGTCACTTGCTACTGTAAGTAGAACAAATATTTCAGATATATTTTTTTGCTGAATTTTCTAATGATAGCTGTATTATTTGTTAAGTAAGTAAATGTCTCTTCAATCCGAAAAAATCTTTCAGTAGACTGCCTTACAGCTATTCAGGTTATAAAACTCCTTTATTGTTTTTCTACAGATGCATTTTGAGCTACTTTAATTTTCTAGCAGCATCTAGCTCTTCTTCAGTGCTACAAAATAAAATTCAATTATCGAATTGACAAAAACAATGCAAGTAGATAATGTTTACAAAACAATAAAAAACACATTTCACAATACCCTAAGGATCTTCACAGGTTTCATCAGCTTATTTTTCACACCTATATGGTATTTCTAGTTTCCATTTATAATATTTTCACAATCTTAAAAATTAAAATCTGTAAAAAACAGAATAAAGGAGTTTTATAACCTGAATAGCTGTGAGGCAGTCTACCAAAGGATTTTTTTCGGATTGAAGAGACATTTACTTACTTTTAGATATATTATTGGATTTTATTGATTTTAAATTTGATAACTTTATCAATAGAGGTGGTGCAATTTTTTAAAATTTGATGCAAACATTTTCGATAGCATTAAGAAAAGTCAAATTAAATAGCTGGGAAATTAAATCTGTTGAAAAGTTTTGAATATTCTTAATCAAAATGTTGACAGCATACTTTAAGAAAGCATTATAAACACAAATCTGATTCAAACTGCTTTTCTTGGAATGAAAATATTTAGGCCCAAGAAAAGCAGCATAAATCAGTTCCAAACATTATTGATTATTCATTCAACTTGATCTTAAAATATTTTATATAAACATATTTAGTTTATTTCCCCAATCAAAATCTGCTAATTGATATGCAAAAGTATAGAATAAGTGAGAGAAAATGTTTCATTGCAAGATACTTTAATATATAATTAGGAGAATCATTTAAAAATAAAATAACTGCAATTTTAAAAACATTTCTCAATTATTTAGTATAGTTAACAGATGACAATTTACCTATAATTGCATAAAATATCATTCAAAACTTAAGAGATTTCTATGAAATTTGTTGATTTGATGTTGATGAAAAATGAAATATGACTTTAACAATTTTTGTATGGATGATATTTTATAAAGATTTCAGTTAAAATGTTAGACCCAATTAAAGAATAGTATATAGATTTAAGTAAATTTTTCTTAAAATTGCATCAAAAAAATGTTATTTTCTCTCTCCCAATTAAATATTCAAAAATTTTATTCTGGATCAAATTTATGATGATTTCACATATTTAAAGTTTGCTCTTATGTTTCGTATATGTTTTTTACAATTTATATTCTATATTACAAGGTTTTAAATCTAATAATAATTTACTTTGTCTTGGTTGTCTTGGTGTTCTGACTGTTTACAGTTTTAATTATAAAAATAAAACTATTATTTTCATTTGTGATACTTTGAGATGAAAGGTTGATGCCCAATTATCTAGGAAGAGAAATGCATAAAGCTTTTTAATATATGACTTCTCTGTTTACCTCTATCCAATGTTGCATTCATCCCAAATCCCATCCAGTCTCTCTTTCATTCTTCTTTTGGCAAACTTTTCTGTAAGGTCTTGGTCATAGATTTACTTAAATGCAGCAATTTCTCTATAAATAGGGTCAAGGTGGAGGTTATATTCAATCACGGCCCAAGACAGAGGATTATTTGAGTTGTTAGTGCTTGAGTTATAGTTGTTAATATTATATACTTGTGACAAATAGGCAAATGCAAGGTTATGAATTAACCTTTGCCCATACTTGTGTTGTGAGGCTATGTTCTAGATGCGTTATAATTCTGCCAATGTATCGTTGAATTTTGAGTTGTGTGTGAATGCTCTTTTGGTTAGGGCCCAGAATGCCGCTACCTTATATGAAAAGGGGTCATCAGAATTGGCGAGGATGAATAGAGGAGTATAGCATGGCTTGCAATAGACTTTGGTTGATATCCTGTCACCTTTCAATTGTATATTGATATCAAGGAAGGTTGCATTCAAATTAGTTATTTGGTCTAACTTGATGCAGAGGCTATATGGGTTATTATTCATTGCATCAATGAAATTATTGATATTGGGCTTAACTTTCCACATAATGAAGATGTCATCAAAAGAGTGTTCACACACAACTCAAAATTCGATGATATATTGGCAGAATTACAATGCATCCAGAACATAGCCTCACGACACGGGTATGGGCGAAGATTAATTCATAACCTCACATTTGCCTTTTCATCACAAGCATATAATATTATCAACTATAACTCACACACTAACAACTCAAAGATTTACTTAAATGTACTTAACTGTATTGTAACTTTAATAGAATAAGTTTAGTTATATATTTATAATATATTAGTTGAAATAAAAAGATGATATAAAAATAAAAATTATTATATGTAAACATCTCAAAACCTGATGTTATTAATCAATGCAAAACAATTGCCATAATGCATTGGGCTATTTTTCTACTAAATCCACTGATAGCGGCGGAAAAATAGCCTGATGCATTATGGCAATTGTTTGGCTTTAAAAATGAGTTTTTAATGATTAGCTTGTCTTCTAAAAGTCTTTTATATCAATTATATTAAGTTATATTAAAGTTTATTGAATCTTATTTATATACTGATGTTGATGATGATGAATTAAATACTATAAATTATTAAATTTAATTCAAAATAATATAATTTTAATTTATTTTGATTTAGGTGCCTTGAAAGATTTTGATAAACCTGTAGAAGATAAAAAGCCAAATACTGAAAATGAAAATAAAAAAGTTAGTATCATTAAAATTTTGTTAATATATAATAATGTGGATAAGATTTGTTTTATTTGTAGTTCTCTCTCCCACAGGTATTGTATCTCTAACTCTAGAAACATTAGACCTTAATCACAACAATTTTATCACATTACAGAAAGTTATAAGATTACAAGTTTATCTCTTAAAGAAGCTATGAAAAGAATTTTATAATGCATCATTTTTACATTAAAGAAATTATTGATTGGTGTGTGTAGTAATTTAGTGTAATATATATTGCAATTGGGTTTAGCCTATTAATATCCAATGACTTATTAAGGTTTTCAGCTGTCAGTTTTTGCTGCCCTTATAGCCTATATAATTTTGGAAAATGCTGATGGATATTTTAAAAAAATTTGTATTTAGAAAAATTTTTCTGTCTAGTAGAATGACACAGCTATGATATTTGTAATTTGAGACAATAAAATGAATTATTTTAATACAACATTTACGGAACATTTCAGTGATTTTGACCCACCCATCTAATAGATGGATGGCTACCCACCACTCTGGGAATCTGGATGGGTTAAAAAAATTCCAGGAATTTTTCAGGCTGATCCATTCAGATACATTTGGCTTCTGTTCCTTAACACCCAGCCATCCCATTTTGGGCCTGGATGAACCTGTAATGGACTTGCTGAAAAGGGCCTCTTAATGCCCAGGACAGAGAGCTAAACTGCCTATCCATCTAAGCACCTCTGCCCCATCACATACAGTATAATTCAATACATATTTACATGGAGTTGCATCTAGCTTTGCTTTTGATGAAATTATCTATGTTACAATCAAAATTAATTTCTTTGATGTTTAACAAGGTTAAACAATTTAGTCTTAGGACTAATTGGACCATGCTAAATTTTAAAGAATAATTTATAACACAAGTATAATTACATATCAAGCATAAGTTTTGCTGAGTTATTTCTTGCCAAATGCAATACATTTGTGTGTTCCAAATTAAAATGCCTAGTATCTATATTGCATTATTTACAATTTTTACAAGAGAAATGTGCTCACAGATGACAGCTTATTGCAAAAATTTCCCTCTCCCAGATATGACACAGTCACAAAAACTTGCTCTCAAGTTTTAACAGCATGAACAAGAAAGCAAAATGACAGTGCTGTAGACATCATTGGTTACTGATAAACATGAAAATTGAATAAAACTTGGAAAATAAAAAAATTTTTGCTTCATTTGCTTAGCATTCTACTAAAATGTTTAGATACATGCACCAATTATCAGTGCTATGCCAAATTTGCAAATTACAAGTTTCATTTCAATAGAAATTTGTCCTGTGCACTTCCACAGTCTGCATACTACATAGTAATATGATAGTATATTATTGTGCAGATTAGATTTGAAACTAATCCAGATCTTTTTAATTTATTACTCATTACAGATTGGGGCATTGTTCCTTCTCCCTCACTAATACTGGTCAGCTGCATTGTGAGTCAGGCAACTCATAATGCAGTATGGTTGGCCATGTAATATGTGCTTGTACCTCATTTTAATCAATTGATTATCTGTAACACTCAAGAAAACAAATTTTTTATACATGTATAATTTTTTCAGTGCATATTCATATGCACCAATTAACAATCTTGTTGATCTGCTAAATGTTTTGTTTGTAACAAATTAATTTCTATTCATTTCATAACAAGTTTTTAGATATAAATTACATATTTCCATATAAAATGTTCAATACAACTCTATTTTATATAACAATAACTACTAGATTGAATTTTGATTTTTAATTGTTTTTGAAATGAAAATTTTATTTCATTTTTTATAGGAAGAAGCAAAAAATACAGAAGCACATTTACACCAGTCAACAGAAACAACTTCAGATCAGTTATGGGACTTCAGTAAATTTGAAGAAGCCATGAATTCATTAGTGTTAGGTGATAAACAGTTAAAAGAAAATCTCAATAGTCTTTCTGAATTTGCAGATCAAGAGGGAGGTAAAGTATTATATATTAGTTTTTATTTTATAAAACAGTAGAATTGTTTTAATTGAATTACTTTAATAAACAAATACAGTGAAATCTGCCAACTTGACAAATTTTGCATTTTGCCTTGTCTTTCTGATAAGCTGACATTTATAAACACATGACTATTGATAGTTGTACCTTCTCTTCATAATATTATTTTATTTTTACAAGAAAAACAGATTATTCCAGTGATTTCCAACCAAATTTTGGTGGTCTGTGGAAAAATTTGGACATTGATCAACTCAAGGTTAGGCAAAGTATTAAAAGATAAATGCAAAATGCTTGGTTACTTTTTCTCACTCATTGGGGGTTTTTTATTTGAAAATAAAACTAAACATAAAATGACTGTTATCAATAAATAATAATGTCAATAAATCAATAAATAATGTGTGTGTGATTGTTGTCCATCATGGAGACGAGCCAAGATCCATAAACTTATTTCAAAAAAGCAGCAAGAAACTTCACACTACTTGGTTATAATTAATAAAATGAATTTCATATTAATAAAGTAAAATGGAACTTCTATGATCATTATTCTATAGATATTTGTATTGTTTTAAAAAATTCATGATAGTGATTCACAGGATTCTAAATTGTGAGTTTAGTGGTCCATAAGGTCAGAAAGGTTGGTGACTGCTGGACTATTTCATTGGATGTGAAACAGCAAATCAGATGATGAATTTGATGAAGTAAGAGTATTTTTATCATGCAAACTATAGCTTCACTTAAGATTAAGGTGCTCAATAATTCAGTGGTGATAACACACAGTGAGTTCATAAAATAATCATGTAAAACATTAGTTTTGACATTTAACATTTTCAATGTGAGACATGTTACCTTTATACAAAAAATCAACAGATATTGCAAAATACATTTTGAGCGTAATAGTCCTATTCAGTTCCATTTTGTCTGGTTCCTACATTGTTATTAAAAGTCCAAATCAATAAACAAAAAATGAAATTGAAAATTAGCTCCTTTCATAACTTGGATCTTAAATCATTGATTTCTTTTATATTTTCTAAGTGCTTAGAAAAAAATGTTTTTTTCCAAATTGAGCTAATTTGTAATTAATTTAACTACATTTTAATTCTGCAAATCAATACATTGAAATTCATTTAGTTTGTTACTCTGCCTACATATTTTATGAATTTTGTAGTTTTTCAATGAATGTAGAATGTGGGAGAATGTGAAAAGATTAAAATAATGGTTGCCCAGTAACTGTTGAAAGTGGGAATTTGGAGGCTATGAATGTCTGAGTTTTCATAATTTTCAAGATTATGTGCATATTTAAATGATTTGTTTAAAAATTTTCAATTTGATTCTGAAAGTTTGAGTTCAAATATAACATTAATTGATTTACTCAATTCTTATAATTTCTGAAATAATTTTTTTTGTCAAAAATAAAAAATGTTATTAAATTCTCTACAAACTTCAGTCAAAAAATAATTGAAAAACATATTTAAAGTACCATATTTTCCCAAAAATAAGACCTAGCATGATTTTTCAGGATGCTCGCAATATAAGACCTATCCCTAAAATAAGTTCATAAGATCAGCAGCCAGATGATTGTATTTAATAAACTACATCCATTGCAATCCACAACAAATGTATTGAATTATAAAATAATACAGTAGCCCCTCATCATATCATGCTTGTTGAAAGAGAGAGAAATAGCATATAACCGAGCACTAAAGATTTGAGATTTTATTAAACAGATTATACATGCTATGGAATCTATTCTTCCATCAGCAAGTATTTCTGATATAAAATAAGCTAAGTTTTTCAATACTGAATTTTATTCGTGGTTATATCATATTGATTGATGTTTACGTAAATGTTGAATGCCCATGAATGCCCATTTAGCATTATTGTTTCTTTAACAATGACATTTAAAGACAAATACCTTTGATATAAAAACAAAATATCAGTTACAATTTTATTATACAGTACTCTATTTCATAATAAATTGCATATTAAAACACTGAAAAGCAGTTTTAAAACAACGATGGTATCAAATTTCAATACAGTTTACCTTTAGTACATTGAATTCATCTTGTTAAGCAAATATTTAGACTTTCAAAAAATAATCAAAATATTCAGTTTAATTACTGTAAACATTTGCATCATTTCAAGTTATATAAAGCCAAGTACACACTTCATTTAAATCCTGATTCAGCATTAACAAATGTTAACTTCAGAAGTTGTTAGTTAATAAAAAGAAAGTACTTTTTGGTTTTCAAGTTTTTATTCAATTTTAGCATTGTTTTGTTTTGTTCACTGTTTACAATTTATTTTGTTTAAAGTTTTTTTTTTAAATTCTATACATAAATGTTTTCATGAAAAGAAAGAAAACCTATTCTACAACTTCATGCTATTATTTAAAAGCCTGTGTAATGTTACATTTGTTTTCTTTCATTATTCATTAGTGTATTTTTATAAAATTTTTCCTTTAAGATATATAATAAAAACCAAAATTATTCTATTTTTAAAATGATTAAATTATAGAAAATTAAATACAGTAGAATCTGCTTATTGTAATTAGTTTGGGACTCATCTATTCTGATGATAACTGACTGATAACATTAAACAAGATAAGTAAGATTACAGTTATTGAAAATTCTGGTTTTGTTGACTGATATTACATGTGTTGATTTGTTTTATGAAACCGTGTCTTGTTCTATAAATTTAGACTTGATAAACACTAATGTTGTGTGTTTTTTCTTCAAAGACACTTGGCAAGTTTTCTATCAGATATCTTTATTCATTCTCGTTGATACAGTACTGCTTCTGTACACGTTTCGGATCTTGCCCCTCTCCTCAGTCAACTGTTGATTATCTTTTTTTAAAAAAATGTAAAATCTTGTTAACTGTATACATTACGGTTGTAAGAAGTTCATCAACTATAAAAAGTGCATTATAACTTTAAAAGTTCGCTGTAAGACATAAAAATATATTGCAAATATAAAAGATTTTTAAAACTGTTTCTGCCCCCTTTTTCCCTTCCACCCCTTTTTTTGACGTTTACATTGGTACGGTTAGTGTTGCCATGTATGGTGTTCGCCGCCTTGTGGTTGTTTACCAAAGCTTTTTTGCAGGCTCATTTTTTCAAAGAAATTGTTTTTTCCAAAATATTTTGATTTATAATATATTAAGCCAGTTGTCGTTTATTTTAAGGCTTAGGTTTTTATTTATATTGTCTTTACTTTTTATAATTTCTATGGTTTCTTTAAACTTCCAGTTGTACGTTAATTTTTCTTTATGCAGTATTTTGACGTTATCTTTGTCTATGTTGCAGTTATTTAGAGTACAATGTTCGTAAAATGCAGAATTTATTCTATTGTATTTTAAGTCAGCTATATGTTCTTTCAGTCTAATTTTTACTTTTCTTTTTGTTTCTCCTATGTAATATTTTTTATTTTTGCAGGTACACGGAATTTTATATACTGCACTTTGAGTTTCGGTCGGTATTTGTTGGTTTTTTAACGGGTTCGAGGTTAACAGCTTGCTCTCCATTTTTTGATATGTTGGTGCTAATTTGTAGTTTATTCTTTTTATTTCTGTATTGATTTGTTCATATAAGCCTTTGATATAAGGAAATTTAATATATTTTGTTTTAGTTACTTGTTTATTTTGGTTAAGCGTTTGTGGGTTATTGAGTCTGGTTTCCCATCGGTTTAACAGTCTTTGCGGGAATCCTGCTAGGAGAAATTTCGTTCTTAATTCCATGAGGTCTTCATATATGTGTACTTCTTGGCTTGTCCGGTTTTTTATTTTGTCATATTCCATTTTATATATATTGTACTTGACGTATAACGGCATTTTTGAGTGGTATCTAATTGTTTCTTGGTTAGAACTCGGTTTTTTGAATGTTCTATATTCTAGATGTTGTTTTAGTCTTGTTATTGTAATATCTAGGTAATTTATTGTTTGTCTTGTTATATCTTCGTTTTCTATTTTAAATTTTATTGCGTTGTGTATATCATTTACTTGCTTGTTAATTTCTTCTATATTAATTTCTGTTTCGTCGTATATTATTAAAATGTCGTCAACGTATCTTTTGTAAAATTTTACGCCTGGTATGTTATATATTATATTATCAATATCTATCATAATCAGTTCGGCAAGTTTTGGGCCGATCACCGATCCCATGCTTATTCCTTCTGTTTGGGTATAATATTCTCCGTTGGTTTCGAAGTAGTTACTTCTATATGTGAATTCTATTAAGTCTATTATTTCTTTGTTGACATTTAAATTATTAAGCTTTTCTTCTATTATGTCCCAAGTTATTGATGGATACACATCAACTATGTCTAGGCTAGCATTCTGTCGGGAATCCTGCTAGGAGAAATTTTGTTTAGTTCCTGTATAGAAGACAAAATCGGTATAGAAGACAAGTACAGAATGGCTAGCCTAGACATAGTTGATGTGTATCCATCAATAACTTGGGACATAATAGAAGAAAAGCTTAATAATTTAAATGTCAACAAAGAAATAATAGACTTAATAGAATTCACATATAGAAGTAACTACTTCGAAACCAACGGAGAATATTATACCCAAACAGAAGGAATAAGCATGGGATCGGTGATCGGCCCAAAACTTGCCGAACTGATTATGATAGATATTGATAATATAATATATAACATACCAGGCGTAAAATTTTACAAAAGATACGTTGACGACATTTTAATAATATACGACGAAACAGAAATTAATATAGAAGAAATTAACAAGCAAGTAAATGATATACACAACGCAATAAAATTTAAAATAGAAAACGAAGATATAACAAGACAAACAATAAATTACTTAGATATTACAATAACAAGACTAAAACAACATCTAGAATATAGAACATTCAAAAAACCGAGTTCTAACCAAGAAACAATTAGATACCACTCAAAAATGCCGTTATACGTCAAGTACAATATATATAAAATGGAATATGACAAAATAAAAAACCGGACAAGCCAAGAAGTACACATATATGAAGACCTCATGGAATTAAGAACGAAATTTCTCCTAGCAGGATTCCCGCAAAGACTGTTAAACCGATGGGAAACCAGACTTAATAACCCACAAACGCTTAACCAAAATAAACAAGTAACTAAAACAAAATATATTAAATTTCCTTATATCAAAGGCTTATATGAACAAATCAATACAGAAATAAAAAGAATAAACTACAAATTAGCACCAACATATCAAAAAATGGAGAGCAAGCTGTTAACCTCGAACCCGTTAAAAAACCAACAAATACCGACCGAAGCTCAAAGTGCAGTATATAAAATTCCGTGTACCTGCAAAAATAAAAAATATTACATAGGAGAAACAAAAAGAAAAGTAAAAATTAGACTGAAAGAACATATAGCTGACTTAAAATACAATAGAATAAATTCTGCATTTTACGAACATTGTACTCTAAATAACTGCAACATAGACAAAGATAACGTCAAAATACTGCATAAAGAAAAATTAACGTACAACTGGAAGTTTAAAGAAACCATAGAAATTATAAAAAGTAAAGACAATATAAATAAAAACCTAAGCCTTAAAATAAACGACAACTGGCTTAATATATTATAAATCAAAATATTTTGGAAAAAACAATTTCTTTGAAAAAATGAGCCTGCAAAAAAGCTTTGGTAAACAACCACAAGGCGGCGAACACCATACATGGCAACACTAACCGTACCAATGTAAACGTCAAAAAAAGGGGTGGAAGGGAAAAAGGGGGCAGAAACAGTTTTAAAAATCTTTTATATTTGCAATATATTTTTATGTCTTACAGCGAACTTTTAAAGTTATAATGCACTTTTTATAGTTGATGAACTTCTTACAACCGTAATGTATACAATTAACAAGATTTTACATTTTTTTAAAAAAAGATAATCAACAGTTGACTGAGGAGAGGGGCAAGATCCGAAACGTGTACAGAAGCAGTACTGTATCAACGAGAATGAATAAAGATATCTGATAGAAAACTTGCCAAGTGTCTTTGAAGAAAAAACACACAACATTAGTGTTTATCAAGTCTGATATTACGTGATTAATTATATAAATTTTTTATTAATTCTTATATAGTTTTCTGGTTATTGTCTATAGCATGTAATTGAAGTAACAATGCCAACAATTTAAATGATTAACATTTAATTTGCTTGCTTTAAACATAAGCAATAATTAAGACTGATAATGACTGTATTGTCAACCATACATTGAGACTGATTAAATATAGATAATTTAAACTATCAATTTTTTTGCACTATGACAATGATGATCATCATAGTTACAATAAGTAGTTTTAGGTTTTGTTTTGGGGAACTAATTCTAATAACATTACATGAATGATGATGATATCTATAAGTGAATGCTATTGTATTTATAAAAATTAATTTATGAATTAATTTTTGATACCTAAATTTCATTCAATTTTATTTACTTTGTTTTATAAATTATTATCAGAAACAACAGATGAGGATTTTGCTGCATCGCTAGCGAATACTTTGAAAGGATTGGCTGAAAATACAGAGAATATTTTTGTAAATATTTTTATATTTTATTAAGAATTTAAAATAAATAAATAAATAATATATAATATATATATATATATATATATTATATATATTCATTCATAATTTAATTCATTATTGATATTAATTTTTATATACTTTTAATTCCTACTTTTTAAAGTATAGGTATAGGCTCGCTTAACAAATGTTCCAAGAAATATTAAGTGGTGTATATATATAATCATTTATAAAATTTAATGCAGTCTAAATCTCATTGTAATTTATTTACTCAGCATGCATTTAATATTTCTTTCTTTTAATAATGGAAAATCAGCATCTGGGCCTGCTTGAATTAGATTTCAATTTGAATTATTTGTAGTACACAGCAAGGTATCAGTCTGCTGTTGTGATCATCTGATTCAAAACTGAATATTAATGAATAAAAGTTGCTAGAATGACAAAGTAGCCTTCAACAGAACTTTTTTTTATACTTCTATCAGAATCTGGAGTTACGGAAGAGCGTGAGTGTGAGGAAGATTGAAACCTCTTAATCATCATATAGTCTGAAAAGGAGGCATCGAGGCTATTTTGTAATTTTAGGAACTTCTATTTGCTGAAATATGAACTTCTGATTCTGCAATTTATTATACTTACTGATAGAATCAATGCTTTAAATTCCATCTTCTGTGCAGTATATTTGTATGAGAATCTGGATATGATGATGCAAACTAACTCAGCAAGAACAGGAATTTTCCTCTATGGAATTATTGTGATTTCCTTTTTGTTAAAAGCATTGTGAATGTGTCTTACTTCCAACAAATGGTTTCAAATGCCAAAGTTTATTTTTCATGTAAAAAGATCCAGAAAAGAAATTTCTTGGCCTTTTTATAAATCAACTTCATAAGTTACTTTGCTTTTTCAGAAGTAGAATATTTAAATGACTTTATAGAATTAGGTATATAAATAACAAATTGACAAAGAAGTCTTTCAGTTCTTGAAAATTTACTGTTATAAAATCATTCTAATGATACTATATAATTTCCTAAATTATTACAGTAATGGAAAAAGTGCTATGGATATAATGATTGAGCAGATGCAGAAACTTATATTGCAAAACCCTCCTCCAAGTTATATATTGTGCTGTGCCAAGACACAACTGAACTGCCCACTATTGGCCAAACTGCTTTATATCTTATTATTAAATTAGTCTTAATAGAGCCCATTAAATAATGCCATAGATTATTTTGCAACGCTAATTGAATCAGATTATTGCATATGTCTTAAATTTTTATAATTATTTGAAGAAAACAGTAACACTTTTATGATTTGATACTTAATTTATATTCCTATTATTTATAATAAACTCAATTTTCCACATAAATCTGTCTACTTGAAATCAAATTTGTTCTAATTTACTTTTTTCAAACCATCATCATCAAATTTCTTGAACTGAATGCTCACTTTTTTATCCAATTTTGGTATAAGTAACTAGAAAACTAATTTTTGCTTATAAATCCATTTATAAATATTTATGAAATGATATAAGTAAATATTGTAAATTTAAAGTTTTATATTTATCTAATTAGGAGACTTCAAACGAAGATTTTAAACAACTACTTAATAATTTAGCTAAAGACAACGAAGCTGGAAGTGATGACATCATGCCAAATTTTCTACCATTGATGCAAGACATCATGCAAAAATTACTGTCCAAAGAGCTGCTGTATCCAGCATTAAAAGATATAGTTGATAAGGTGGGCACATTTTATAACTTTTATGGATTCAAGCGTTCTACTTTCTGACACTTTTTTTAAATAGTATCCGAAGTGGTTAGAAGATGCTCGAGGAACGCTGCAACAGAAAGAGTATGACTGCTACAACCAACAATATCAACTAATGAAGGAAATCTGCGAGGAATTCGAGAAGGAAGATGACGACAACAGACTAGATAAGGAAAAATTTGATAAAATTTTAAATTTAATGCAGAAGGTAGGCAGATTAAAGTTTAGTTTGGTTTGATTTTAAATTATTAAACCCATTAATGAAAACAAAAATTGAATATTAATTCTTTGGCACTTTATAAAAATGTTAAGGAAAGGAAAGGAAAAGTTTAAATTATCTTTGTCAGTTTCTAGTTGGTCTTTATTTAGCATACTAGAAATTTACTGTACATTAAATATTTTGAAATTGCTACAGGGATGTAGCAGCAAGAAATTATCACTTAATGATATGTAATAGATTCCTATTTCTACGATCTAATTGGTTCTCGGAAAACAATAGTTTTATTTACAATGACAAACCACAGTTCTGTGTTGTAAATTAAAGTTTTTTAGAGTATAAACATAGTATAAAAATTTATATCAGTCGTAAAGCAGAACACAGTGTAATGCATTCTGCATTACAACCAAATAATGTGAGTCATTATATATGACATTTGGTGGACAGATGACCAAGACGAATCAGGTTTAGGTTGGTTCAGTTTGAAACCCTTAGAAACTGAACAGTGCGCCCCGGGGCCGTCGACTCCTGCGGAAACATCGGAAAACTTTCTTTTTCGACCTTCGTCATCTGGAAAAGGGACCCAGAAGATTTGACCTCCATCGCCCAATAAAAGTGTATTGTTGTTGTAAGAACCTTTCGTTATATAAACGGGTTAAAGATGAATAGTTCGTCTAGGAAAGTTTTTCCTACCCCCACACGTTAGACGTGACGGCGCGACAATCCTGATTAACGCAGTCGGTCGGCAAACCTCACACTAAGACGAAATCCTGCAGACGCAGTAGTTCCGTTGGTACTGTACATAACAGGGATGAGTTAATTTGCTTGTGCCAGTAATTATAGGTGGCATATGAGTCGATCAAAATGGCTGCCACAAAGGGTATAACGTGTTTGACAACGTACGAGAGTTACTTGTGTTGTCTTTTTAATAACTTTTCTCTCTGTAGTCAAAACATTTTATTCGCATTTGTACCCGACATTAATCCTAGTTGATTTCGTAGTTGTTTATGTCACGATGATTACACTTTGTGACATTTTAGAATATGTGGCTGATCGAAAAAGATGTCTTACAGAAGGAGAGGAAATACTAAAACTGATAACTTCACATCTATCCAGCTCTTTCTCAGCAAACAATTCACTTCAGTTTCACCACAGCTAATTTTGCTGAGCTTAAAATTCTTTTATACAAATGTTTTCACTCTATCTAATATAGGCCATCGTCAGGTTTAATATTATAAATGTTCCAAAATGGAATGTACCGTTTTCGAATATTTTACATATTTAAAATTCAAAAAAGTAATTTAACTTTAAAATAAATTGAAAGAAGTGTGTATATTAAATAAATAAATAAACAAATAAAACATAGAAAACAAAGCTAAGTAGAAAGAAATGATTTAAGGGTTTTTAAGTGCCATTCTTTTTTCTATTGTATACTTCCACACTGTTGGAAGCGCATTAACATCCATAGCATTTAGACAACTGTTTTTCATTTTATTTTTATAAATATCCACCTTTTCCATCTCCTACGCAATGGATGGAGAGTGCACCGTTTAAATGACTTTAGCCTTTTCCCATTTTACAATCGTTCCTTCAGTCTGTGCTATAATTGATAATATTGTATTGTTGTGTCGTTTGTCAACATTGTATCAAATGCTCTTTTTCTTAAAATTGTATGTATGTTCTCGCTTATGACAAAGAACACAACACTATTAGCAATTATGGCACAGACTGAAGGAGCGATTGTAAAATGGGAAGAGGCTAAAGTCATTTAAACAGTGCACTCTCCATCCATTGCGTAGGAGATGGAAAAGGTGGATATTTATAAAAGTAAAATGAAAAACAGTTGTCTAAATGCTATGGATGTTAATGCGCTTCCAACAGTGTGGAAGTATACAATAGAAAAAAGAATGGCACTTAAAAACCCTTAAATCATTTCTTTCTACTTAGCTTTGTTTGTTTTATTTGTTTATTTATTTAATATACACACTTCTTTCAATTTTAAATAACTTACATTAAAATAAATTGAAAAAAATAATTTAAAATATTCAAAAACAGTATGTTCCATTTTGAAACATTTATAATATTAAACCTGACGATGGCCTATATTAGATAGGGTAAACACTTTGTTAGAATAGAAACTACTTTATACCCATAGTAGCCACATTATATAGTTCACACCAATACTGCTAGGTGTCAGATCTATTGTTGGCACAAGCGAATATTTATCGTTTTCACTCATCAGGTACTCTGTTTTCCTCCTCCTGTTCTGCCACCCACTCTTTAGTTGCACCCTTAATACCACTAAGTAATGGTCCAAGCCACAGTAAACTCCTCTCATAACTTTGTCTCCTCCATTACACAACAAAATCTATTATACTCCTCTGATCTTTTGTATGATTTTCTCATGTATACTGATGAATGGTCTTATGTGGAAAAAAGGTGTTGGAGACCCATAGGTTTCTTTCCACACACAGCTCAACCAATTGCTCTCCATTATCATTCACCTGGGGGTCATTGTATAAACCTAGCACTCTCTCAAATGTGTTTTCAGCACCCACCACACACCTATCTATTCATATTTCCAGTTATAATCACACTCATCCAGGATATCTCAACTTTTCCCAAAGCTTGTCTCTTTTCAGCAGCCACTGGGGCATACACAATGATGACAATCACTCTGTGCATCTTCACTTTGAAGTGCACTCAAGTCTTTCATTCACTTGCTTATACTCCTTCATGTGTGCATTAACTAAAACACCTACTCCTGCATTTTCTCTCTTTCTCTTGCACATCAGACCAGATTAACACATTCCCATTCACATCCATCCATACACTCCTTGCCTTTCACTTTTGCCTCATTCATACAAATAATGTCTGACCTATTTTCAGTAATTTTCCTTATTAATTCATTTACTTTATCTCTCGTCCACATACTCAATTGACATTCACATTTAAGTTTTCTTTTTCTCATTAGCCTATTCTAGTCATGTCACTTTCTGGTTGGTGGAGAACAACTCTCAAAGTCAATCCCCACTACTCCCAGATCCTGCCTTTTTTTTAACAAGAGAAAATTTTTATATTATGGGAGAGTTAGCCTCACATCCAACTCCCCAATCTAGAGGATCTGTTTGGCATGGTACCCTGTCGGGACCAAACCTAGGTACTGACAAGGTCTAGAAGGCATGCAAACCTGCTTGCCACATCAAAGTGGAGATCTTGGGGCAGGTACTAAAATAAATTCAGACTACCATCCTGTATTAATAATTAGCATTTACTTTTAAACCTAATTTAGCATGATATATTCCCATATGATAAAATTTCTAATATTTACACATATACTTTCTCAGTTTTCTTGTACTAATTGCATACTATATTAATAGTCTAAAACTGTAAGGATGCCAACAGAATAAGTTATAAATCTCAGAATTAAGTATTTTAATTTTTTATGGGTTGCATGTAGATGTCTGAACCTAGAACTTCTTAAAAATTCTGGCTTTTGGCTTCCTAATCTGTCATATTTTATAACAATTAAATGTAATGTAAGCCAGAGAATAAATACATTACGATACACTAAATGATTTTGATAAGCATTTTCAATTGCATCTAGCCATAAATATTGCATAAATATAATTGTTCTACAAAACTGCTTTAAGATACCAAATTGGAAGTGGCATAGTTAACACAGTAAATATGCCTGAATGGAAAAAATTCCTAATTGTTTAGTGATGGAAACAGATAATCTGGCAAATTTTCCATGCCACTACACCAACCCACTGCTAATTTTTGGGAGTACTCAATGTTGCCAGATATACAGTACAATAATTTGATATTAAGTGAAAATTCATGTTTGTGAATCAGTACAAGTTGATTAATAAAGAAAGAACAGAGTATTTTAAAGGTGTAGGACAATGTGATTAGCTGTCGAGTTAAGTGCATAATAACTTAAGTGATTTTGCTGGATTACTGATAGGTTTTCTTCTGTTTGCAATAAATTGGATAACTATTTGAATTTGTCGAAGTTTTCTTTCAGAGAAACATTTTTAGAATTAATTCTTTGACATTACAAATTTTTCTCGAATGAAATTCATTTGTGTAAATTACATATGGTTCCAATCTGAGCCCGTATGCTTAAAGGAGGGGGAAACTATTGGAAGTATGATTTTGGAATGAAGAACTTGCATAGAATTTAAATAAAAATGCTGATATAGAAATATTAATTGTAATTGTAATTTACAGTCTAATAGTGACTTAACTTCACTAGATGATTTTATAAAAGAAAAGAACTCATGCATCTGTGTGCAATTATTAAAACTGTCAACAATTGTAATTATATAACCTATTTAATTTTAAACATTCATTTCTAGCAATTGAATGATGCACACAACTGATCATTGATATAACTTTTTTCCCCCCTCAATACTGGTTCATATTATACAATTACAGTTGTTAATTTTAAATAAACAGCAGCCATGCAAATGATTCTTGGCACCAGTGACAAACAAAATACAGAAATAAATTGACACCGAAGGGTTGCTTCTGGTGAGAATTGACACAACGAGCTATTTTCTTTTCCTTCTTTCCCTTCTTCCCAATTTGAGATTAAATGCTTGATGTGAAAAGCCCAGACCATTCTTTGCCGCAAGATTGAATCTATGAGGGCGTGGAAATTTCTGTCTCTTATTTATTAGTGGTGGTGTGCATTTATTCCTTCAATTAAACTGCACAATTTACTAAAGGAATTTATCTAGATTTTTTACAGTGTGACCATTTTCTCTCAACTCCATTTTACTCTAACAGTTATTTCAAGGAAACAATTTAAGAAAAAGTTTTGTTGAATTTTCTTCTTAATATTTTGATCACTACAGGAAATTTTCATATTCTCTCCAACCAAACTATCTGTGATTGACTTGAATAGAACAAAAAAAAAAAAGCATGGCTTATTGCATTGCCTTTGGCATCCCAGAAATTTTTTGGTAAACAAATTGCCATTTGTTGAGTGATTTGCAGATTAAATAGGAGTTGTGAAAGACTTCAAATCAGAATGAATAATATTTGAGTAGCTGATTTCCAAAAGGTGCCAAATCCAACTTTTCAAAATACAATAAACACCAGTCTTTGTACAAAATACTACTAAACTTCCGGTATGACTTTATTCTGCCAAAACCCGTTATACATACATTTTTCCGCAGCAAAGTGTGTCAAATCCTTCAATTTTCTTACAAATGAACAAAAATGATTTAGCAGCAACTGCTTGAGCATTAATGTTGATCTGTAATATGGCTACCTTCTATATAAATACTAGCTGACCCGGCCACGCGTTGCTGTGGCTCAAAATGTATCTATTATAAATGTATAACACTTCCCCCGTGGGGGGAATTTCAAAAAATCCCTTCTTAGTGTACATTCTCTTGACGTACCCTATTAAAACGCAATCAAAAACGCATCTAAAATAGTATAATAAAAGCCGAGTTCTTCACAGTAAGCCTTAATCCCGTCACTTTTCCCGCTGGGGAATATCGAAAAATCCCTTTTTAGTGTATATTCTGTTGACGTAACCTATTAAAACGCAATTAAAAACGCAAAAAAACTGCATGTAAAATAGTATAATAGAAGCCGAGTTCTTCACAGTAAGCCTTAATCCCGTCCATCACCCCCACTGGGGGGAATTTCGACGTGTATATTATATAAAAACACGTGCGTATTCGAATGCAACGTTGTGTCAAAATTTCAAAGGAATCGGTAGGAACAAACGAACGTTATATTTTATTTATATAGATAGATTGAGAATGGACTGAAGCAGATCATTTTCTCAGAAAAGCATAATGCCTCACAGAAAAGCAAACTTAGGTCGTCAGAAGTTAGCGCCATCTGTTGGACATAAAAGCCTTAATCCATATATAAATATATTTTTGAAAGGGGGGAAATGGTGTAGGGGTATGAAAAATAGATAGTAGCCGATTCTCAGACCTACTGAATATGCATATGAAATTTGGTAAAAATCGGTAAAGCCGTTTCGGAGGAGTTAGGTAACTAACATTGTGACACGAGAATTTTATATATAAGATGATGTTACTGTTTCAGTACCTTCATTTTTACTAAAACTAGTATTAATAAATTACATAAATAAAGTATTAATGATGTAGAGGTTGAAGACTTAGTTGTTATAATGAACGACTCATTAAGATAAATGGAAAAAACATGCAAGCAAATTTACTACAGTTTGACAGGAAAGACTCCGAAAGCTGCTTCGTGCCTGCAACTTATTACCATTGTGCAAAATCTCTTCACAAAAATATCTTCATTTTTAATGTCTTTCAAAAGAGAACTGAATATACATCATTTCGCAAAGCCAATTGAACTAAAGTGGTCTCGTCCAGATCGAGGTAAATCTATTTGTCACAAAGTTGAAGGCATTGGGATCTGAATACCAAATTGATGATTAGATTGCTGCTGTAAAATATTTTATGCCAACTAAAAGACAATTTAAAATAGTTGTATGCCTACCCTTACTTTCGGTTGTATTCTTATTACTCTTGCATCGGACCATCCTGTGACAAGCAACTATCGTCAGTTCCACAAGGCTTGAACTTGGTGCCTTTGGAATCTCAAGTAAAAAAGGCAAAGCAGGACAATGTCAAAAGATTGCTAGATTTAATGGAATTGGAGTATATGCGTTGGAATTTTACAGTAAACAGATGAGAGCATATATTATGAACAGGAAGGAGAACCTATTGAAATCAGTTTTGTAACTTTTGTTTAGGCTATTCAAAGTCATGTTTTCTCTATTATGTCAGCAAGGAAATGAATATTATCAATTATTTTTCTATCCATAGATGTAGAACCCTAAGTTTTTCCTCCAAAAGGGGCCAAATCCATAGCTTGTATAACTTGTATGTACCATCATCATGTTTAACAGCCAGATCAAATGTGGAATAAGTCTCTTACATTAAGGTGCCAAAAAATTAGATTGCCACATCAGGTATGTACAACTCTAAGGTGTCTGATTTGTTGCACAGATACATTCAATGGCTCTCTGTAATTCAGTTGGATTGTGCAAATGTCACTTTGGTGCCTTGCAGGACTATGTCCCATGAATATGGGGGTTCAGGCTGGCAACTGAGACTGGTTCAATACTTGACAGGGTTTCAGCTTTGTTCTGCCACCTGTACCCTGTGGAGAGTTACATTAACCTGCTGGTACAAACCATCACAGTCAAGGAACTTATAAAGGGGTGCAAAACATCTGTCTACTGTTTACTACGTCTCATCACTGGTTCCTGTTCATGCCAACAGAACGTACTCCAAATCATGTCAGCTGGAGGATGCTCTGTTCTGATGTGTCCATGGCTTCACGTGGTCATTGCCACACACGAACATGACGAACAGCTTGAAAGAGCTGCAAACAAGATTTGTTTGACCACACTATTCAGTGCCAGTCATCCACCATCTAATTTCAATGTTCTATGGCCCAGGTGAGGCACATTGCCTGATGTCTTAGTGGGTCAATGACTACCACCAAACCTCAAGAATGCAGTGTGTCATTTAGTGCATTGACGGACGGGTTCAGCAGCGCTCATGTTGAAGTTTGATGCGATTTGGTGCAGAGTTAGCTGCGGCAGCACGAGCATCCACGCACTGCATATGCTGCTAATATCTGTCTGGAATTAAACATTCCTGGTAAAGCTTTGAAACTGTTGCATGAGAATATCCAAGAGCATTAACTGATAAGTATTGTATGACATACAAATGTTCTGTATTTCTCCACAAGTTGATGATAAAAGTTCATGTGTTACAATCTCTTAATTTTTGACACGTCAATCCTGTTTTAGAGCATTTGTATAAAAAAAAAACTTGCAATGATTTGATACCTTTAGAAATCAGCTTCATATTTATAAAAATTATTCAAAACAGAACAGGCTTTTACTCAATAGTTTTCTTGATCCAGCATATTATATAAAGTTCTGTGCAAACTAGTTGATAAATATAGTTGCTTTGACAAAGAATGATGTAAAAACACCAAATGGTCCGATCTTGAGTCTGACTAGTTTGTACCTGGCTTTACCTACTGTCACAATTCATAATTTTCTCTTGCATTTTCTTTCAACTACATTACCTTATAGAAACTGAACACACGACAATATTTTGAAATAAAGTGTAATACGAGGAAGTGCAGTGTTTGTACAGTAATGCATTTTTATCTGATAAAGTGAACTACATTTTCAATGACTTATTGGTCTTTTCAGATGCAGGACTGTGGCCATCCTCCAAAAGAACTAATTGGTGAAATGGTAAGTAACAGATATCTGATGGAGTTTGTATGGCCAATTAACGAATGCTCTCTAATATTTCAGCTTCCCTTAATAGAGTTTGACGAACGAGGAAATCCAAAGATATCAAGCCTACAGGGAGATCAGTGTTGTATAATGTAAATCCATTGTTGCATATGATGTATATTATTTACGAAGTTTGTTTGTATAATATTTGTCCGTGCATAGCTTTTGAAAAATAAATACTGGTATTTTACACTTGCTGTAGTCTTTATTTTGAAACAAAAAAAGAAATTTAAAATAAAGTTTTGATTTTTGAGCTGCTTAAGCATATAAAATATTTTGATTCAACAACTGTTGTTAAACAACAAAATTGGGAGAGTGAAAACTCAACATTTTTTTGGACTAGCAGATGTCTTTACTGAAGGAAAAATTAATTTTTTGTACCAGTATGTTTGACTAGACTGATGTTTTATGACTTAGATGCGCTGAATCTCGAACAGTTTTACGTCTGTGTCATACCATATCGGCGGATCGACATTCCTGCAAGAAAGAGGGATAAATACACTTGCACAACATTTGGATGCAAAAACTTACATCTTTTTACCTTAAATAAATGACACCCCACATATATGTACGAAACCACATGGTTGTGCCACTGTTTGCCTGGTATTTTCTGATGAGAATGGGATGCGGAATGGGAAGTAGACCTACTAGTGTTCCGTGTTGCAAGAACTTCAAAATTTCACTTTCGTCTGTCAGGCCTCTGAAAGTGCAATATTAATTACACTACTAAAAAAAAAAATTAAATAAATGGACAATTATTACTTACTTGTCTATACAAATTTTTTCGACTTGAGGAACCAAAACTTGTAATAGTCTCATGATGGTTTGCAATGGTAACTTTTGTTTCCATGAGAGTACCCAGTCCGTTGTGGGAATCCAGGGACCTTGAGTGCCGCTGCTCACACTCTGATTGCTGACTGATCTCCTGCAGGCATTTTGATTTGGAGCCGTTCGAGACTGTCCGGTTTCTGAACCGGAAGAAGTTATTGACGGAGAGGGACTGGCTGGGAGGGATGACTAAAAAGTAATCGATAATTTGGCAAATCTACTTTATGTCAATGTTAAAGAATAAAAATGTAATTACTGGTTTGTTCTCATTTCTGTTATCTTCATTTTCTGCAATTTCTACATTTTTTGAAGTCACCTGTCCTTCGGGTTCCAGACTCTGTGAAACAGCCTCGTTGTCTATTCTGTTATTTGTTTCTGTATCGGGTGGACCATCATGGGCAGAAAGATGTGCCTGTTCTTGCTCGGTCATTTTGTCAATTCCTGGACATGCCATAGGTAGATACACATTAACCTCTTTTTAAAATGTAATAAAAGAATTTAAAATATAATTACGTGGTGTCGCTGCCAGAGATGCATTCAGAGTTCCCTTTTCAGCCAGTTTGGCAGACTGAGATGATACTTCTTCCATATCTTCATCATTATTATTATTATTATTGGGTGAATTGCTTCCGGAGGCATTTCCACCACTCAGACTATTAATACTGGAGGAGGAAGTAAGACGTTTGCACTTGCTCAGAGATTTCTGAATGGTAGAATAGTCTGTGGGCAAATTTGCAAGTGCGTGAAACACATTCCGTTTACGAATGATAGTGTATACTAAGTTTGAATTGCCTGCAAAAAATGGAAGATAAGATTATCATCAAAATGTTGCACTCTTCAGAATAAATATGAAGACTATATTGACTATAACTTGATATCAATTTTGAATTAACTTGCTAATTTAAGAATCTTGTTTGCAAGGATCTCATCTATTCTAGAATCATTTAATACTTTTTGTGCTTAAAACTATGATGGTGATAAGTGCATCCTGTATATGAAGTCCAATTGAAAAAGTAATGGGACTAATTTTTTTACAAAGCAATTATTCAAAATTGTTACATTTTAATGCTAATTCTCTTCTTGGCAAGCCTCTTCTGACAATGCACTTGTTCCATCTTTTTCCAAGCCTAGTACCATCCCCAGAAGTCTTTTTCATCGAGCTGTTGCCTAACATCAAACATCAACATTTAACATCAGAAATTTTTGGATGTTTTTTGGAGGAGCATAAATATACCAATCAGAAGGGTCTTTCCACTACCGCATTGATTTCTTTCACTGTTGATAATAATGTCCACGTTGACTTTGACAATGCCAAATTACTGCAATGGTGCAAGGACCTGGCCGACCTGAAATATCTTGAACAACTGGAGATATTTAAAGTGTTTAAGAGGGGTACAGTACAGCGATTAATTTTAAAAACAGACTCATTAGCAGCTGCCTGAAGGACGTGCTTTGATGTACAATAGGTTCTTGTCAAGTTTGTTTTTATATATTTTATATAAACTTAAAACTGGAATCCAGCTGGAAGACTAATATTTTTATAAACATGTCATTGAGCATGCATCTTCACGATGTGCAACTTTAAACCTTGGAATTTACATTCTTTTACAAGCATTCCATTACATTGAAACCTGACGATGACCGTTTAAAACGGAAGAAAATGTTTGTTTAACAAAAATTAATTGCTCGTTTAATGGTAATTGCTTATTTTTATTGGATGTTCTCAATGGTTTCAAAACAATGATGATTAGAAGTCAAAGAATGACAGTCCTTACACATTCGACAATCACTTGAAGTCAAAGGACATCCTGATCTCGACTAATCCTTCACCAATTCTTGCCCTTCTGAAAACATTTTATGCCAACAAGCATGAACACCTGATGGAACTTTTACAATGCATTAAAAATTGCAGCTGAAACTGACATCATACGCACTCTTTCAAATTTCATATAAAATTTTGCTGAATATCATTGTTTGATACTTTTCTCCATTCTTCTGTAATCACTAGTCAGAAGTACACTCAATAAATCTTCAATATTACACAAGAAGGTTAAAACTTGCACCAAACATTTGGTGCAAGGATTGCACAATTGACTTTGGCAACACTGTAAAATTTGTTCACAATAATGCACAATACAAATTTAGCCTCATTACTTTTCAGTCGGACCTCGTATACAGTGAGACAACCAAATAGTAAAATGTTGATGTTTTGAGCCTCAGAAATCATGGACATGATATTTTGGACTAAAAGTTAGAAATAAAATAATTTCCAAACATTTTCTGAATTAAAACCAAACAATTTCCAGTTGTTTAAAAACAATATTTCCAGTGATCTACTCTATATTCATGCAATTACCAAAAGTGGCTATTTTTCATGGAAATGTTTTAATCCACTATTTTATTACTATTATTTACCAATACTATATCTAACATGATGCACAATATTTTGTTACAGTACATCATCATCAGTTAATTGATATCACCAGCAATTTTAATAATAATAATAATAATAAACATATATACTCCTGAAGACAAGGTATCTTGGCTTCAAAAGCTTTAACAATAGCTATGCATTAATGTCAATGTCAATGTATGGGTAGTAGAGTTAATTGGGAACCAAAAGAAAACAATTGGACATTTAATATTTTATTAAAATTTTAAATATAGGGATTGTTATACGTGGTACGATCCAAAAGTTCGGGGACTGCAGTAATCTATGACAACAAAAGCATGTATTTGGAGTTACAGTGTATGAAATGGATTCTACCAAACCATCTCTACGTGTTCAGGTTAATTTCACCCATGTCATGTGATTAAACCACAAGCACTGCTGTTGGAGGTTTTTCCGGAGAACTCCACTTTGATTATGTCGCAGAACAAAGGTAGACTACCTCCGGAAAAAAACAGCAGTGCTTGTGGTTTAATCACATGACATGGGTGAAATTAACCTGAACACGTAGAGATGGTTTGGTAGAATCCATTTCATACACTGTAACTCCAAATACATGCTTTTGTTGTCATAGATTACTGCAGTCCCCAAACTTTTGGATCGTACCACGTAAAACATTTAATTTAGCGAAATTAAGTAAAAATATATAAATCATTACTGGCTGTCATATGGCATAAGTAAGGAATAGTAATTACTAGGACATTAAGCTGTCACATTTACTTATTGTGCAATTTGGTGTGATAATACAGGCTCACTGGTTCCCATGCAGTTAGTTGTTAACTGTCAATTGTGTTTGTAGCAATACCACCACCAAATGGATAATTTTAGCAAAATTTTATCAAAAGTTTTTACTGCAATAATTCAAGTGACAACAAGTTTGATGGTGGAAATTCAGAATAGCACCCAAATTTTTCTGAAAATGAATGTGACTTGGAATGAAGTGAATCAATCTATCAAGATATATTGGATATTGATGATGAATTAGATGATGTGACTAATTGTGATACTATTACTACTACTTCAAAGAATGCATGGAAATCTATCAGCAATAACTCATCTGTACAGCAACAGGTGTTTCCTCAAATGTTCAGTGAAGGAGTGAAAAACATAAATTTGTGTGAAAATGATCACACAATAAAGTTTTATGAACAGTATGAAATTATTGAACATATAACAGATCTATAGAAATTGTATTGCACTATAAACCATGTGGAATTTTTCAAATAATGAAGAAACTTGTGGTGACTGACTACATAAAATAAATATCCTGAAGAATAAACTTGAAGACATTTACCCAACATTACAATATACCTGGCGAATTTTTATGTATAGATGAGACAATGGTCCCATTTAGAGAACGATTACATTTTCGTCAGTATACTCCAAGGGAACATCACAAATGTTATGATAAATTGGTCAACATTTCTGATACTACTGAATACACTTATGGTAAACAAATTTATCAAAGTAAAAATGAAAAAAAAAAAAAAAACAGGAAAACATTTCCCTATCAACCAGCACTAAGCTTAAGCTAAGTGAAAAGTATTTTGGCAAAGGCCATATATTCATTACACATAATTACTATACATTGTGGAGCTGGCAGAATATTTATTAGAGAGAAGTACACTTCTTATAGGGACATTGAGAAAAAATAGGTAATGCATTTCCAAGGAGGTAGTAAACAAAAAGTTATCTAAAAACAAAATTATTGGAATGCATAATGCAAAGAAAACAGTTGTAGTTAAGCGGAAAGATAAACAGGATGTTCTTATGTTGTCCACAAAACATAACAGAAATAACTTCTACAAGAAATGTAAACAGGAAAAAATAAATAAATTTTGACACCTAAAATAGTTGAAGACTACAATACAGGAGAAACAGATATTAATTGATCTGATCAATATTCCAGTTACTCCAGTGCAGTATGAAAGTCTGTAAAATGGTATCAAAGTTGCAGTGGAGCTAATTTTTGGTACAACCATTGTGAATGTCTATGTTATTTACAATAAGATATTCAAAGAGTTTTTAATGGAGAGCTTACTTGATATCAGTGAAAGTAAAGAACCTGTGGCTAATAACCCCAAAAAACATATTGGAAGGAAGTGGGGATGTTGACTAAAGAAATAGAAAAGTAAGAAAACATTGTGAACCTACTGTGACAGCAATTTGGAAGTTGTGAAGCAGATAAAGCAAGTTTAATACTGAGTTACTACATATTTATCAGTGAAAATTATTTTTATAAAAATCATGAATGATTATTACCTACATATGTATAACTTTCATACTCATTACCTACTTTATTTTATTCTTTCACATTTACCAAAATTTAATAGCATCAATCCCCTAATACCCAAACCCCCTGCAAAATTTCAGAAATTTTTGACAGAAAGCACAGAAGTTATTAAGCTTTCAAAATGGATGAAAAATGGCCTCCACATACGCAAACATTCACAATATAGAAAAATAAATCTCCAAAAATTCTCCAAATTTTTTTTCATTTCTTGACATTTCAAGGTCCTGAGTCCAAAAAAGTGAGGCTACAGCAGTGCATAATCTATAAAAAAAAACAAAAGGCAAGAACTGATGTAAAATCTTTGTGTAACTCTCATCAAAAATATCTTTGAGCAAAGAAAGAGTTGTTTAAGTATATTTAAATACTTCATAATAAATTGTAAGTTGTAAATTTGAAAACAATCACTGAAGTTATTTTTATTTCAAATATGTTTGAAAATGCAATAGCATATTACTTTTCTCACCTTCAGATTGAAGGAATAACTTTAATTGCATGATTATTGTGAAATCAGTGGTTTTCAAACTATTTATATAAAGTATTCATAATAGTTTTAAAAATTTAAATACTAAGATTTAGACAAAGTCATAAGATTCTCAGAGAAAAGAAGAAAGAAAGAAGGCTTTATCATTTGGAAGAAATGTTGCTATTTACATCAGGAATCGAAAAATACATAATGCATTTCTGGATTAAACAATATTATAACCCAATCCATAATTTGTGAGATTTACGCTAAAAAATTCAAGAAGAAATGCAAGTTGTCTTATCAGAAATACAACCTGATATTAGGGACAATGTACTCATCTCTAGGCTAAAATTTCCCAATAAAAGCAATTTTGAATGATAGCAAATTTAAATTTCTTTGCTTTACAATTAGGCTTACAAACAGTATTAGCATGTTTAAATGTTTTGTTTGTAATTTCCATTGTATTATAACAAAGATATTATTAATAAATAATAAAAATAAAAGTTCATTTTATTGTATTTTTTCTTAATTTATAGTGCATTATCACCCATCTTCAATATTCACACAAGGAGGGTATTGTGCACCTAAAGTGTAGTCATTGTGACAAAGTCATGAAAAATTTGAAAACCACAATGTTAAGGTTTTAATCAATAAATGGTAAAATTAAAAACATCTTCTATACTTACCATCAAATTGGTATTGTATAATGTTGTTGAAAATCTCCAGTAAAAAGAACACTAAATGGTGATTTGTAGAATTTGAATATAAAAACCATGGAGTGCTAAAAGCCTTTAAGAAAAAACAAACAAACAAACAAAAACAAGTAAAATTAATAAAATACTTTCGTTACTATAAATAATCTATGGAAATACAGTATTAGTAAAAAATATTACCTCAAGTAAATGCAAAAGTTTTGTGCTTGCAACCATTGACAGAGTTTTCAAATAAGGTGAAACTGAAATATAACATTGTTGTTTATAAATAGAAAAGAAAGTGTAATATTAAAATCTATTCTTACCATTTACAATTATAGTTAATAGACAATCAAATAATGGCTGAAGACGTTGGTGACCCGTGGTAATAATTTTATGAAATACCTACAATTGAAAAATTATTCACTTATATGATTTTTTTAAAACAAAAATAATATAGACCACATACAATTATTAATAGATCTGCATGAGTTCCTGTGAAAACTGGAATGTCCATTGGCACGCTTGCTGTGTAGGGTTTATTTAATCGCACGCCAAAATTTCTTTCTCCACTCAGTAGCAGCAAAATAAACACTCCAATATGTACTAAACCTACACGAGCTGAAATATGGAAAATGATTTTATATTAATAAAAATTTGTAGCTTAATTAGAAATTTTGACTTGCAAATGCCTGAAAATAAACTTACATTGATCTGCTCTAGCATCATTTAGATGATATAAAATTGGAACTAATACCTCTAACACTTCACTACTTTTCAGAACGTAAAACATGAATTTCTATTCAATAACACAAATTTATATTTTGGATAAAAGATAGGAAACAATTTTTAAAAAATTAATGTTATTAGAATGCATTTATATAATTCACATACTTTATTATAATCACACATCTTCCAAAAGAATATTAATAATTCTTGGTGAAATTGAATTTTCTTTGTGGAATTAGGCAAATATGTTTGAATAAGTGGATTGTTTAATAAGCGTGTAAATCCTTTCAGTACAAACGAAAAATCTTCTTCACGATGAATACGAGACAAATAGTTGATGAAGAGATTTTCTGGCATTGTCTTCTACAAATAAAATATCCTTAAATTAATAATGTGCTAACTATTTCTATCAGAAAACTAAGTAAATAATAATGTAATTTCAAATCTAGCTAAAATAAATGTTTTTAATAAACAATAAATCAGATATTTAGAAGCCCTTAACTTTCAGTTTAAAATTCTAATTTTTAAAATTAATAAAACTGGCGTCTAAATATCTAGATTTTATTTAATTAGAGTAATAAAGAGTTCAAATATAAAATTTAATTTTCATTTTCAAATTGCAAACTTCATACATTATGAAATCAATATCTACACACATATATAAAGTGAGAATGTTAATTCATTACAGGTGATCTCAATCTACCAAACCTATTTTTAAAATTCTTTTGTTATTGGAAAGCTGATACCTTCCAGATGAACATAGGATATATACTATTTTCATAATAAAAAAGTAAAATGCACAAGAATGATGTTTTTTACCATACCATTGCTCTTGCATTGTCATTTATCTGCTCCGTTCTTGGTCAATTCCTTTTGCCACCTGGTGGGCTTCTTTAAACTTATTATCTTATTTACTCAGTTTCAATTCTTGCAGTTTAAGTAGTTGTGTATATGCTTTTATTATATTGTTTTGACCAATTGTTTCTTATAATAATACTCTTATGTTATCAGATACTTACAAGGAATAAATTTATTTCCTTTAGATGAAACTAAACTTTTCTAAGTAGGCCTATAGTATTTGTATGTGTTTATTATTGTAGTATCAATAATGTACCATTATTTAAAAATAAAAATTAATCTTATGTTATGCAATATCTACCTATATAAACTGAGTTCTTTCAGTTACTTTTCAGTTGTGCACATTTGCCAATGAGTCTTATCGGTGATAAAATGCCTAAAAAAAAGTCACAATTGTCACAAAATAAACCAGTGTCAAGGGCCAAGCAAATTATGAGTTAAATGAATGTACATAAAGGAAAAATGTTTGTTTATTTGTTTATTTCATACTTCAAGTTAATCTCATAACATACTGAACCAATTTTTAACATTCTTTCACCATTGGGAAGCTTATTACTTTCTGTTGCACATAACCTACATTAAAAATTGGATCCATCACTCCTTCCTGCTGATTCATCTCCCCTTACGAACTCTCAAATCCTTTGACTGATCTGGATCAAATTTCATATAGTTACTCTCTGGTACCCTATAGGAAATACTTGGACCCATCATTCCCTCTCTCTGATTTCATTCCCCTAAACCCAAACTTCCAAATCTTTTGAGCAATCTGGACAAATTTTGCATAGTTACACTCTACAATCCTCCAAACTATGCTACTTTAAAATTAGGACCCTCATTCCTTTCTCTAATTTCATCCCTCACAAATTGCCAAACCCTTTGACTGATTTGAACCAAATTTTGCAAAATTAGTCTCTGCCACCCTATGAGAAACACACACTATCCTACAACAACTCAACTCCCTCCCTGAGTTCCTGTGCAACACTGGGAATTTTTGCTAGTATTTATAAATGACTAAAAGTTGATAAATAAGAATACAAATAAAACATTACTTTGTTGCAACAAAAATATATGAGTTCCTAGTATTCTTGGATTTATTGGCCCTTCTTTAGAACTATGAACTAATATAACATAGTAGTCTCTCTGTAATCTGACAGATATCTGATTAGATTACAGTAGATTGTCAGATTAACTGGATTTTGTATGTATATACCAGTACAGTATAGTAAAAACAAACTTGGTTCACAGGTTAGTTTATCATATTAATCACATTTATGACTGTTTTGCCAATCACACATACAATAAACCACTACTGACTGACAATATATGCATACATCAGCCCCTCTGTCACATACATGAGCCTTTAAATCATTTGATTTCCATTTGATTTTAAAAGAAATTCTTTCTTTCTTTTCTTTTAAAATTAATCCTGAAATATGTTTTAAATTGGAATATAAAGACTGATTCTCACTACAATAGAATCTACAATGGTAAGTGGCAAAGCTATGACATAATAGTTATCATGATGTCAGATTGTGATGGAAAAAGCATTTATGAGTTGAGCAAGGTTCAACTTCTACCTGCACAGCAAGCAGAAAAATTAAGTATCAACCAATGTAAGTATCATTTACATTGACATCATTCAACATCAAATTCAATGCCAATCCAACTTTTCCAACATGCACTACATTGATATATTGTTCAATGGCATGCTGAGGTAATGACAAAGACTACAGCTTCTGCATTGATAACCTTCATAAATGCAAACCAATCTTAATAAATCATTTTTAATTTTTCAAATCAGTATTTCAAAATAGACTCAAATACATCTAAATATAATAATAATAATAATAATAATAATAATAACTCTCCCATGGTCACCACCTGGTTGTGGTGGGAGAGCCCAGTAATTTTACTGATCCATAGGGCAATGCAGGCTGGAGCACAAGCTCCTGGTAGGGACACCCATGCCAGTAAGGTCTATGGGGAGAAATGAAGCTAAGAGTGACCACACTCACATTCTGTGGAGATATTTATTATGGTGATAACTAGATCAAAGTGTGATACCGGCTCGGACGTCGCCCGGGTTAACAAGGTCCGCGTTCGTGGGTTAGGCAGAGGCTCACGTTCGAAAAATAGGCCACAGTCTTCCCTGGTTACCGGTGGCGAAAGCAGCACCGGCCCAAGCATGGCTACTGCAATGCCCTCAACAGATGTGAGGAACCAACCCAGCCTTGGTGTTTCTGTGGCAATGCATCCACAGACCACAAAGGCTGGAAAACCACGCCAACGGATGAAATGGACAGTAAAAATGAACGAGTTTATCATCCATACTTATTTACACGATCACAAAACTTGAAACAAACATGACAGCATACAGACAACAACTACACCATAAATTCACACATATCCTCATTTCACTGTCACTGAACAAAGGGTTGTTGATCAAAAAAGAACAATTATACACAACAACCTTATTCCACAAACAACACTTGAACTTATCAAACAACAGGTTGCTGATCAAATACATCAACAGACAGAAACATCTAACATTAATGAAGATCATGTAACCTGTCAGGATAATCCAGCAACAAGCATTGATAATAACACACATACAACAATTACCACTAATGATACTACAGACACTTCCTCATCCATCACTGATAACATAGACTTGGATTTAGTTAATACGCTCTCACTTATATTTCAGGAAACACTCACTAAATATACAGGTACAGATCCCACACAACGACCACGAATACCAAAAATCAACACGTCAAAGGAAGTAGGAAAAACACTAAATTATGTAAACACTCACTTACTACCACACTACATTCATTCAATTTCTACACTCGCAGACATTCATACATTAGTTTATGCTGGGGCAGTCACAGTAGTGACACACCATGGACTGAAAGTACAATCACAGACAAATACACAGAAAACACAATTCTATCACAAGCCTGCCTGGCAGAGAAGAATAGAAACACAAATAAATGACATTAGACAGCAATTAGGCAGGCTGACACAATACACTAAAAACAACATAACACCCAAATTAAGGAAACAGCTCAAAAACATTTTCAAGAAAATAAAAACACACACAAAACACGAACATCACAACACACGCATTACAGAATACATTGATACACTAAAACAGAAACTTGCTGCCAAAGCACGTAGACTCAAACGATACAAAACATGTACACTACGAAAACAACAAAATAAATTATTTACAAACAATGAAAAACTCTTTTACAGACAAATTAATAACAAAGCAAACACTGATACACAGCACAGTGGCACACCAACAGAAGAAGAACTCACAACATATTGGTCCTCTCTTTGGTCCAGTGCTGTCACGCACAATGCTGAAGCAGGCTGGATCGAGGAGGAGAACAGAAACTTACACAACATACCAACTATGCCCTGTGTTGAAATAAGCATACATGATTTCCAATACACTGTTAACAGAACACACAACTGGAAGACACCTGGTGTAGACAACATTCACAATTTCTGGTACAAAAAGTTTACATCACTGCACCAGGAACTAGCTAAACACCTAACACACATCATCATCAATCCACAAGACATGCCAAATTTTCTTACTCAGGGCATCACCTACATGAAACCTAAAAACAACAATACCACAGACCCCACACAATACAGACCAATTACATGTCTTCCAACACTCTACAAATTATTGACATCCTGTATTGCAAACAAAATATACAAACATGTTGAAGAACGCGACATTCTAACAGAACAACAAAAAGGTTGCCGTAGAAATCACAAGGGATGCAAAGAACAGTTACTCATAGATTCAGTCATTCTACGGCAAGCACACAAACAACACAGAAACATACACATGGCATATATAGACTACAGAAAAGCATTCGACAGTGTTCCACACAGTTGGCTGCTACATATTCTACACATGTACAAAATACATCCATCACTCATTACATTCTTTCAAAACGCTATGCAGCACTGGAGAACAACACTACATCTCAGGGTTCATAACACTTCCATACAAACAAACCAAATCTTTATTAGGCGAGGAATTTTTCAAGGAGATTCCTTGAGTCCTCTCTGGTTCTGCCTAGCCTTGAATCCATTATCCAACATGTTAAACAACACACAATATGGCTACAATATCAGGCATGAAAAAACAACACAGTATACACTGTCACATCTCATGTACATGGATGACATAAAACTTTATGCATCCACACAAAAACAACTTCATCAACTCCTACAAATCACACATTCATACACCAAGGACATACAAATGGAATTTGGCCTAGATAAATGCAAAACACTTCACATAGAAAAAGGAATCCTGAAGAAAGAAGATTTTGCACTTGGAAATGGAGACGTTATTGAATCCATGGAAGAGGGCAAGTTCTACAAGTATTTAGGATTCCAACAGGCCAAACTAACAGAACATGCACAAATAAAGCAAAGATTAATTAAAGAATACCAAAGTAGGTTAAATGCTATTCTCAGAACACAGTTAAATGCAAAACACACAGTTAAAGCAATAAACACATATGTCATCCCAGTACTCACATATTCTTTTGGAGTTATACATTGGACTCACACAGATCTCGAGCAACTCCAAAGGAAAACAAGAACTACACTTACTAAGCATAAACAACATCATCCTAAATCCGCCACAGAAAGATTAACCCTTCCACGTAAAGATGGCGGACGTGGCCTGATTGACATAGTTAACCTTCACTACAAACAAATACAGTCACTGCGAGAGTTTTTCTACAAAAAACAAGAAACATCACAATTACATAAAGCAGTAACTCTAGCAGACTCGAATAACACACCATTAAACTTACACTCACATCATATGGACACAACACAACATATAAAAAGCATAGACACCATTAAGCAATCGTGGGCTCGAAAGGCACTCCATGGCAGGCATCCTTATGATCTGGCCCATGATTTTGTTGACAAAACTGCGTCAAACAGCTGGTTAGCTCGGGGATGCCTCTTTGGGGAGACGGAAGGATTCATGATTGCCATACAGGATCAGGTCATAAATACTAAAAACTACAGAAAACACATACTCAAAGATGCAACACTCACAAATGACACATGCAGAAAATGTCACATCATGCCAGAAACTATACAACACATCACCTCTGGTTGCAAGCTCTTGGCACAAACAGATTATTTACACAGACATAATCAAGTAACAAATATAATACACCAAGAGCTTGCAAGGAAACACAAATTAGTAGACATCCACGAACCATATTACAAATACATTCCACAGACAGTATTGGAAAACAACACGCACAAAATGTACTACGACAGAGCCATAATCACAGATAAAACAATTTACCACAACAGACCAGACATCACACTCATTGACAAACACAATAAAATCACATACATTATAGACATATCAATTCCAAACACTCACAATATACAAAACGCATGCACTGAAAAAATTAGCAAGTACACAGAACTCGCCCAGGAAATAAGGCATCTGTGGAGGATGGATAGGGTGCTTATTGTACCTGTTGTTCTCTCCTCTACAGGTGTCATACCACACACACTACACAAAAGCCTGGGCACATTAGAATTGAATAGAAACACATAATCACACTACAGAAGGCCACTATATTGAATACATGTCATATTGTGAGAAAATTCCTGAATACAGACACACACACTGATACACTTCTTTAATTTCTGTTTTGGTTACTATGCCTTGACTTTGGTCCGGCATAGTACACAGCCACCGGTGTTAACCGAGTATATCTCACTTAACACAACAATAATAATTATAATTATATCAAAAAAACAATTATTAATCTAAATATAATAATAACCTCATTATTGTCATCTCCAATTTCTCTGAAATCATGATCCAGAGTTACAATGAGAACTTGGAGGGCAACTTCAACAAGTGGTTCTCTTGAATCTGTAAACAGGAGATGATTGAAAGGCAGCCCATAACCAACAGGATCATAAGCAGCTACAATATTTAACAAAGATGTGAAAAGAGGAAGAGCATGTCTACAAAAACAAAAAAAAACCATAATTAAATATCTACAAAGACAGTAATAAAATTTGTTATATTTAAAAATCAGACTTTTAAACCACCTATTATCTGCTGACGTAAAATATTTAATCCACTTATTTGGCTGTTGATGAGCTTCTATAATTAAAAAAAATTTTGTTAGTCATATTTTGTAGAAAATAATATTTATTATAAAATTAAATTATGAATTCTATAAAACTGAAACAAGACATAAATGTAACAAAATTTTATAAATTATTTCTGATTTGATAGAATATGAATTATAGAATATTTTCTATGAAATAGTTTTTATATATTAAAATATTGTTTAGTAATTATATTGGTAATGTGAATTGTTGTTTTTTGAAACTTAACAATTATTCAAAATTAGTTAATAAATGTGATGTAGAAATGATAATTTAACATTCCTGAATTAAGTTATTTGTATTGAAGTTTCTTTTGAAATTTAGGAAAACCATATGAATATGTTAAGTTTTAATAAAGTAACTTATGGATTTAAACAAATTTTTATTTAATAAATCAAAAAACTTTTTGCTTTATTAATATTAGAATGATTTAATGAATGTAACAAAATTAAGGAAAATCTGTTTCAGCTTAATATTAGAAGTACTGTACATATACAAAAATATCAAAAAATTTGTTGGGAAAAACTATAGAACTCTAATAATTCTTACTGCTTATTCAAATGTATCAAACTATCGTGACATTTTGAGTTAAGTAATTTTTCATTCTTCTTGCATTTACATTTGGTTGAATTACACACTTTTCTTTACGTGAGCACTTTTGATACTCTTCACCGAAACTGATATTTTTCTTGCACACTCCCTAACAGAAAAAGTAATATTTGGTACTTTCTCTACTGTAAGAAATTGTTTGTCACCTAACACAAACTAGTTTCGGTATACAATTGTGAAAGACATAATTTGCTACTAGATGTAGACATTAGGCACCATCTCTTAACTAAATTAACAATAATTATAATTAATTTAGTTAATAGCCTGATTATAGGCAGATTATTTAAGGCGATTGTTTGGTTATGTATTTATATTTACTACCAGCAACTGAGTATGCATAATCATTGAATTAATCACCTTCGTTGAATGTGAAAAAATGTACTTGAAGCATAAATGTAATACGTTGTGGATCAAAGTTGACTCTCACTCTTGCATTATGCTCGTATGTTTTCAGTACTTTTTCACTTTCTTTTTAGTGTGTTTGGTTATATATACTATATAATGTGTAATTTGTCAATTTTTAACAATTTCTTCTTGCAATTTTTTTTTGTTGACGGCTTTTGGGTGACCCACATGTTTTGTATCCTTTAATTCAAAATTTTCCAAACAACTTTTTAAACCATATTTGACTTGTCTGAAGTTTTGGAGGCTCTTCCCTCATATGCATTACAACTGTTTTTACTGCTTGTACAGCCTTTATATTGTATTCAAAAGTCATAAAACATAATATGCCTGATATGATTTTATCCAAAAGCATTACAACTTGATTTTATTCAGACAAAATCTGAAGAGTTTAAAGTAAGATTCTAAACAAGAGATAAAATCTCAAGTTATCTACAATATGTTAAATTTCACAACTGTTAACATAGATGTATGATTTAATTGTAAGATACAGATGTCCACAATGTACGACCAATAAATGAAATTTTCATTTTATTATTAAGGCATTTAATTGTGTTATTTTTTTATCTTAAATTATGTGTATTTGCTGTTTTAAGTTTATTTAAATGGTTATTGTTCAGAGTCTGGGAATGGATTAATTCACTTTCCATTATTTCTAATGGGAAGAAATGATTCATACTTCAAACAATTTGGAGTTCAAATGACCTTCTGGAATGAATTAAATTCAAAGTATAAGACATCACTATATTCTTTTAATAATTTATAAAACTATTTTTATATATTTCTAAATGCAACAAATAATTTAATCAAAAAAATTTTTAAAGGATATGATATTGAATTCTACTGATAAGATTCAGTACTGATAATTTTCCAATTGATCATATCTGATATTTGCTTCTATCCATACACTACAAGAATTGGTAATAAATAAAAGCATTTACAAATCTATTTATGGATAACTTTTAGATCGGGACCCTAGGCACTGGTAATTTTCTAGTTTGCATAGGTCCTACTCCAACCCTGTTTATAGGAAGAAACTCAAATACAATCTGAATAAAATTTACAATAGTACCAAAAAATTGCCAGGTTGAAAAAAATCTTTGCCAAATTACCAACTAGCTTGGAATATCACTAATCTAACAATAAATCACCAGTCCTGGCAACACTGTTCACATATTGCCTATCCATTGCTATGCAATATCCTTATCAAGCTGGTGCTCTCCAAAAGTGATGATAACCATACATCGTGTGGCCATTGGGGGCAAATCACATGTGAAAAATATGCTTTGTCTACCACAGATTAGTTTTACAGTACAATATGTCCGCTGCCATGTTTGAATGCCTGCTATGGCAAAATGATGTAAAATAGTGCTACTCAAATATAGTCTATGGATAAATGTCTGCAAACAGTTTATTACTGAGCCATGAGTTCTCATTTAAAATTTCATAATTTTATCTATTATATTAATAAAAATTTTAAATTGTCTTTAAAAAAGTTTTTTAAAATGTTATTTTATTATTTTTGATTCCCTTTATTAGTTAAACAGCATCAGGAATGGACTGGTGATTGAAATTGTCCCAAGAAATTACTTATAAATATGGCTTTTTTTAAAAAAATGATTAAAACCAAATTTTTTAAATTTTATTTTTCTTATTAATTTAGTCTAAAATTAAAAATGAAAAAAAATGCATTTGAACTCATTCTCTTTGTTGGACTGCAATTTGAAAAAAATGTAGACCTATAAATTCCCACTGTTGTCTGTCCTTCCTTAATCTCAAGAACAGTGTTAGATAAAGTCAAGACCAGATATGGAAAGCTTAGAGGGCAGGAGGTCCTAATAATGTGACTTCTAGTTTGCACTGGAAATCACATTATTTCAATTAAAAAAATTTTCCCTGAACTGAGTTAAATAGATGTCCAGCACGACTCTATTGCTAACAGGAAAAGTATGATGTACAGGGACAAGACACTACTAAAAAGATTGAGAACACTAACGAAAAATTGCAGCCTGGTATTGTGATAGTCACAATAAATATTTGTTCATTTTATAATTAATTTCATTTAATGTCACAAAAATACTGGTCCACAAGGGACTGGAATAAAAAAACTGGTCCATGAACACAAAGTTTGAGCAGCTCTGGCAGAGGAAGCAAAAAGAAAATCATCAGAGCATTGATTTGTAAAACAAACCAATTCCAATATATTGAGAACATTTTGACACACTGATATACATTAAGCAAGGAATACCTGTATATCTGATTTGTTTCTATTTGAGTGTTATGGAGGTTAAGATGTAATGTTGTCCTCAAGTGGAGCATGACAGAACCAAGAAAACTAATGAGTTGGGATGGGGATAGATTTTATAGATGTGAAGTGTTTGCAGCAGCCAAATGTGTGGGACATTATCAAATGTTTTCTGTAGTCAATGTACCAGGTTGTTCAATAAGTTTTGTCGTTCAATAGGAGATGGCGCTATTAGGTTTGTCGTTTTATTACTCTAAAAATAGTACTACTTTTTTATAAACACGTGTGAAGTTTCATGTAGATCTGTCAACTCATTTCTATATTTGCAGCTGTTCAAAGTTGACGTGTCAGTGTATTTTTTTACAATGGAAAAAATTGAATATCGTGCAGTGATAAAATTCTTATTTTTGGAAGGTGTAGCACCAAAACAAATTCATGAACGATTGGTAAAAGTGTATAAGGACTCTTCACCTTCAATTAGAACAGTAGAAAGATGGGTTGCTGAATTTAAACGTGGCCGTACAAGTCTTGAAGACGATCCACGTGAAGGACGTCCAAAAAGTGCATCAACACCAGAAATCGTAGCAAAAATACAGCATATGGTTTTGGAAGATCGTCGATTAACTGAGAGAGATTTAGTAGAAGCCCTAGGGATCTCATTAGGCAGTGTGAGCAATATTTTGGCTGATGTTTTGGGTTACAGAAAGCTGTGTGCACAATGGGTGCCGCATTCGCTAACTATGGAGCAAAAACACATTCGAATGCAACTTTCTCAGCAACATTTGGAGCGTTTTAGAAAAAATAAAAAGGATTTTGTGCGTCGTTTCATTACTATGGATGAGACTTGGGTCTACCATCATGATCCTGAATCAAAACAAGAGGCTAAGGAGTGGTGTGAACCCAGTACTTCGGCTCCGAAGCGAGTTAGGGTCCAGAAATCGGCCAAGAAGGTGTTAGCATCAGTTTTTTGGGATGCAAAAGGAATTTTGTTCGTGGATTATCTCCAAACTGGTAAAACAATCAACTCAGACTATTATTGTAATCTTTTGGACCAGCTGGATATAAAAATTCGTGAGAAAAGACCTGGTTTACAGAAGAAAAAAATCATTTTTCATCAAGATAACGCACCCTCTCATACAGCTCAAAAAACCATCGCGAAAATCAGCGAATTAAAATACGAATTGTTGCAACATCCTCCCTATTCGCCAGATTTAGCTCCCTCTGACTTCTGGCTGTTCTCACATCTTAAAAAATTCATGCGTGGGAAACGATTTTCATCGAACGAAGAGGTAATAGCAGCCGTGGAAGCGTATTTCGACAGTCTTCCGGATTCTCACTTCAGGGATGGAATCCATAAATTAGAAGATCACTGGAACAAGTGTATTGAAGTTCAGGGAAATTATATTGAATAATAAAATGTATTTCAAACCATAAAATTGTGTTTTTTTTATCGAACGACAAAACTTATTGAACAACCTGGTACATATGCCATGTGTATGTTTCTGTGTTGCTTATGAATTTGCCATAGGATACCAGAGTCAATAAGTAGTTGTTCTTTGCAACCTTAGTGATTTCTGTGGCAACCTTTTTTGTTGTTTTGTAAAAATGTTGTGTTCATCAATACAAGTGTATATTTTGTTTGCAATTATGAGTACTGTCAGGAGGTAAGAGGAAATCAGACCTTCCTTTCCGGCAACAGGTCGTTGACCTGCCTACTTGTCTAGGATGGCTAGTTTATGATTTGGGTCCTGAGGGTCGGGACTCTTTCTGTCAGGCAAGTGTAGGGAGAGTATTAGAGGTCGACAATAAGGCAAAGACGATATACGAATAATGACATCAGTTAATGAATAAAACAAGATTTATTGAAATTAACAAAATGGACAAGTTACAAATGCTAATTTCCCTAATACGTGTAGGGGCTCGAGAGAGAGTTTACAGAGTGGTTTCATACCTCTTTGTAGGTTTCCATGGCAATTCGAGTTTGTTTGATGGCACACAGATATCCAAGAATTATTCATAGGTATCCCAGATTGGCACAAGTATAAAAATTCATGACCAAGATGCGACTGATAATGATATGTGGGCTCGGAGATGCGGCGGATTTTGTGGATCCGTTGGGACAGTCTTCAATGGCGTTGGTCTGGCTTTTGATAAGAGACTCCCCCGAGGGGGGGGAGAATAAGCATCTTTTGTAGCTTTGTGATGGGAAACTTGATCATGTGATCGATTGTTATAAGCGATAAAGGTTATAGGTGTTTCCAGGACCAAAACAAGTGACGAAATTTAGATGTGAACTATAAACTTTAAGTTGTTACAGGGTGAGAATGAGTGCTTGAACAGAGGCATGTTTACAGATAGGAAGGAGGGTCATAAAAATTCCCACAAACTCCGTTGCACAACTTTGTTAGTTATGAGGGGAAATAATTAAGGAAATTCAGTAAAATTCTGAATCTCAAACAATGCAAGAGGTAAGAATCTTGTAAAGTGTTGGAAGATATGTAATCGGTCTACTGTGCAGGGTCTTTGTTGTTGTCTTTTGATTTCATGTAGATGATGCCCTGCATGAGAAAATTTGGCATGTCTTGTGGATTGTTGATGATATGAGTTAAATGTTTAGTTGGTTCCTAGTGCAGGGATGTGAATTTTTTGTACCAGAAATTGAGAATGTTGTCTACACCAGGTGTCGTCCAGTTGTATGTTTTCTGCATTGTGCAATGGATGTCTTATTTATTTATTTCAACACAATGCATACTAGGTATACCCTGCATGTCTTTACTCTCCTCTTTGATCCAGTCTGCTTCAGCATTGTGCATGACAGCAGCAGACCAAAGAGAAGACCAATAATTTGTAAGTTCATCTTCAGTTGGAATGCCATTGTGTTCGGAATCAGTAGTGGATTTGGTGTTAATTTGCCTGTAGAAGAGTTTTTCATCGTTTATGAATAATTTATTTTGTTTCTGTATAGAGAAAATTTTGTATTGTTTGAGTTACTGTGCTTTGGCTGCAAGTTTTTGTTTCAATATGTCAATGTATTCTGCAATGTGGACACTGCATTCATGCTTGGTCTGCATTTTCTTCTTCTTGCATTTTCTTCTTCTTTTCTGCATCTTCTTGGAAATTTTTTTTAGTCATTTTATTAATTTAGGCACTGTTTTGTTATTAGCATATTGTGTCAGCCTGTCTAGTTGCAGTCTAATTTTATCTATTCGTATTTCTACTCTTTGCCAGGCTTCTGAAAAATTTTCGATTTGTGAGAGTCTGTCTGTGAGAGTAGTTTTAGTTCATGTTAGGTCACTATTGTTGACTGCACCAGCGTAGACTAGTGTGTGATGTCTGAGAATGTAGAAATAGAATGAGTGCAATCTGGTAATATGTAACTGTACATTATATATTCATATATAATGTACAGTTACATATTACTAAACTACTTTACATATTATATGTACAGTTACATATTACTAAACACTTCTAAACTAAACTAAGGAAAACTAGTTTTCCCTAGTTTAGTTTAGAAGTGTTCATTTTGGGAATGTGTGGCCATTGTGCAGGGTCAGTGCCTGTAAATTTAGTGAGTGCTTCTTGGAAAAGAGAGAGAGTATGAATTAAAACTGAATCTATTTCAGACAGTGATAAAGCATTAATATTGTTCAGCACCAGTAAAAATAGTGGAGGTGGGAACAGTATTGTCAATGCTTGTATCTTGATGATCCTGATGGATTAAGTAATCATTGTTTACAGCAGCTTGTTTGCACAGTATACATTTTGCACCATCTGATGACTTTTGATTCTGGCTTTGATTGTTTGTTTGGATAGCTTGATCTTGAGCAGTTAAAATGAGGTCTTCTATTTTTTTTTTAAATGTTCCAGATGTTAATCATTGCCATATTTTGTTGTTATCCACTTTGTCTTTGATCCTCTCCAGAAACTGGCCATGCAATACTTTATTTTGTCAGATTTCTTCGAGAATGTTCATTCTATATTGTCAAAGACCATTGTAGTTTTGACTTTGAGCAGATTTTTACTTTTTACTTCAATCAGGGCTTGTTTTTGACTATCCCTAATGTAATATGCTAGAGCATTATTATTATTATAGAGAATATTTTACTAATATTTATAATTCTGAATTCATTATGATAAAATTTATTTACAGGTAGATCAAAAAGTCACTGTGTATCTACACTGTATCATTACTTATGTAAGATTTCACATACATTATTTGATGGATCTTGCAATTCTCATTAATAACACAGTTCTTGTCATAATGGTACAGTGATATGATATTCATAAAATTATTTAAATTTAAAAATTCTCGTGATAATTTTTATATGATATAACTGTTTTAATCTTAATCATTGGAACTGTTTTAATATAAAATATGATGAATATTGTTAATTATTGTTAGTTAAAATTATAATGCATTATAATTCTAATGCATTAGTTAAAATTATAATGCATCTCTTACCATTAGAAGGTAAATATATAGTTTGGCTGAAGCATGTCAATAACAGTTTTAAAATCTCTGTTCGATTATAATCGTGTTGAGGTACATGTGATGGAGAATGAGCAAAGCCAACTCCAGCTTCCCAGATGTATTCACAACTGTCAATTGATTGAAGATCCTCAGGATTATCCTAAAAACAGTAATATTTAAAAAAATCTTGATTATCATCTTATATTTTTCAATTAATAAAACTCTGGTTATTATTTAATTAATACAACATTTATTGCAATTGTAATTTATAGATATCTTATAATAATTAAATTAAATATAATTAAAATTATAACATTAAATAGCTAAAATTTATAGCTAACTACAGATAAAAATGAAGTTACATGAATGGCAGTTGGAGGCATTGCATTATAAAGCAGAAAATTACTGAAATTCAATATATTTGGCTTTGATTAATGAATTCTCATTTGTAGACATTGAAAAACTGTGAAGATTTTACAATACTGCACAAAATTAATTGCTTCTCTCTTTGTATACAACCTTCCAATATTAAATTTAATCAACAACAGCTACTTAATCCAGAATGAGAAAGACAAGTTTATGTTTAAATCTGATTTTTGTGCAATGATACAATACAATGAATTAATATATCACAGATAAAGACTGGATATATATGGCTACTAAGTTGTAGTAGCCATGTGTTTCTATCCCTGCACTTTATGGTATGCTGTGGTAGCAGACCTTATTTATCAATTATCCTTCATATATGTATATAACAACATAAAATTAAAAATAAATACATAGTAAATTATGGAAATTTTAAAACAAATTCTTATTAGAGATATAATAGTACTTTTCACATTTAATAACATCAAGATTTTAAAAATATTGCTATTTTTATAAATTTTTAAATAAATTGAAACATACCGGTCCAGATCTCTTTGAAACAGAAACAGTGAAGTCAGGACAAAATAATAAATCCTAAAACAAAAAAATAAATAAATAAATAAAATAAATAAATAAATAATATATATATATATATATTTATTTATTTATTTATATATATTTAAAAAAATACTATTCTAAATAAAAGTAAATAATTTATAGTATAAAAAAAAATCGTAATTTTTAATTTTATTTCTTCTACAATTTAAACAACAATTAGTATATATATTTTACAAAAAGATATTCTTTTAATATGACTGTATTATATATTTTGCTAAATATTAATAAATTTGGTCAATCCATCTTTTCTTTTCAATTAATACATGGATTTCAAATTAAATTAAAATAAATCATTTTAACACAACACATTTAAAAAATTTTTAAGCGGTATAACACATCAAAAAAGAACATACTACTTAGTAAATAAAAGTAATTTATGTTTTGTAAGTAACAGAATAATAAATTCTTGTATAATTTTATATTAAAAATTGCTTTTTTTGCAGAAGCAAGCAATAAAACAGGTCTGGTTTATATAGATCCAACACCATCAATGATGTCAGCACCCCCATCCTTTATTTCATCTGACTTGTATTCAATAGAAGGTGCAAACAGTTAACAAAAACAAGTTTTGTAATTTTGAAATGGCAACCTGCCTTCATTGTTTAGCTTATAATTATTTTAACTGTAAAAACATTGTTTTTAATACACAGGCCAGGATTCCAATTAGTTCACTGATGCTACTATGTACTTAGCATGCTTAATTGTGGATGTTGAATGTACTCTTTGCTCTACAGTATTTTAATTTAGTTTAGTCTGCTGCTATAATGGCCATAAAATAGAAACACACAATGTGTGCATTGAAAGATAAGCTGGAATTTTTAAAAAGGCTGGACAAGAGTGAAAGTACAATAAAATTTGCAGTAGAGTTTGGAGTGGGCAAGGCCACAATAACAGACTGGAAAAAACCACACAAAGATCAAACAGTTTTGTGCATCAGAAAAATCAGTTAAAAATCAACAAACAGCAAGGCCTTCGTTTGACAAGCTTGATAAAGTCTTATTCATGTGGTTCACTCAGAAAATTTCCTCTCTGTTGACTGGAACCTGTTCAGATTAGGCAGACATTTGGATTAGCGATGTTCGGACTAGCAGGATTCTACTGTATATGTAATAAGGATTGAACTTTTTAAAAATACTTGATATATAAATGACAGCAAGAACAGGACAAATTTTTTATTGTTATTTTAATTTTATTTAAATAAAATTAAGCATAACCAGTGTCCAACAATTTTCAATTTTCCTGAAATTTCCAGGTTTTCCAGGACAAAAACCAACTCAGGACAGAAATTAAAAATAGTTCACAGTTTATTTGATGTTACCAAATGAAACTCATAGTTGTAAGGCTGTTCAATTCCCTTTATAACAAATTATGATTAATTTTTTCATTTTTATTAATCAATTCATGTATTGTTGCTTCAAAATATGCAGAATATATCACATTTGTATATCACATATAGGTTCTACATGACAATTTTATTAAAATATGGAAGTTCAAATTGACACTGTCAACCTTGTAATGTAAGCTCAATACATGTTTTCCAAATTATTCAATTCAAGGTGAGTAAATATCACAAAATAAACAAAATAATCATATTTTATTCTATAATTAATAAAGGATAACACCTTTCTTTGTAGTTCTTGCAATTGCTCATTAATGATAAAAAATATGATAAAGATAATGATTGCTAAAGAAAAAGATGATCATCATCTTTTTTCTTTAGCTTTTTTATCATTTCTATAGCTATCTCCTTCTCACTTTGCTCTTTTTCTTGCCTTATTTCTTCCTGTTTATGAGCTACTATAGCTTCCTTGTATCTCTGGGCTGCATTTAGAGTTGCATGGATCACTGTTTTGGTATATCCAATTTCCCCAATCCACCAGCTAACATGACTATCATGTTCTTTCCCATAATTCTACAAATGTCTCTTCTTTTCAGTTTTCCATTAGCATTCTTTGTTGACGGAAAATCCATGTTCTATATGAGCATTACCATTGGACATTATTAAAATCATCTTCACATAAGTTTCAAATTCTTTTACTTCACCACATTGATGTGGCAGACTAAGCCACAAAGAATCTAACTTGTCATGCTGTATGAAATAGTGTTTAACCAAACCACTAAGTTCTGAGGATAACAAAATCTCTGTGTTGTTTAGCAATTTTTATCAGCTGAAGAACCATTTATCCAGTTGTTAACCACAAGAGTTTTTAATATAATATCTAGAAGTTTTTTGTGCTTTCTCTCTGTTACTTGCATAAGATGGGTTTAGGCATGACAGTCCCTTGGTCAATTTGTATTTCAGTGGAAACTTTTCCATCAATTTGGTGGTTTACAACTTATTATACAACTTATTTTGCTCTTTTTAGACATATTTACTTGTTTCATCATAATCTATTTTAATTTTTTAGTATATTTCTTTTGTAGTGCATAGGAAACCTTTTCTTGTAGGATAGCTACTTTTTCATTAATATTGTATAGTAGATTTGGGTCCTACATGAATATTTGATCTTCAAATTTGATTAAGTTGTTGAGCTTATTGCACACTAATCTTCTGGTTATACATATAGCTTTTCTCAGGCAGAAGTACTTCCATTTAGGCAGAAGGGATTCACATACTCTTGGCAGGTGAATTCAGAAAGTAGACATAGGAAAAATTTCATATCATCTGCATTCCAATAAAAAGTTCAATTAGGCCTTAATCCACGTTAGATTTAGCACCAATTTTTGGCATGTTTTGGCTGGCATTGCATTAAATGGTTCCATAATATCTTTCAAAAGCATTGTGACAATGTCACAAAAAATAATTGCTCATTAGAATTTGCACATCTCAAAACATTTCACTTAAAAAACTTGAATTGAATATGTGAGTTACAGCTGGAGAAATCATACAGAAATGGTTGAACACTGGTTATTTATTGTAACAGTATGCATTTCAATCTGAATGGAAAAGACTAATTGCCTAAATCTACTATTGAAGAGTTTGAGAGATTAAAGATTCCCATAGACAAGTTGAGCACAAATATATGGTATTTACAGACATTTTATTAGTATACAGTCTGTATGAACCCAGAAATGGAAGACAACCACATTTGTTAACAAACACAATGTGTTCATTAAACTCTTGTAACCCACAATTTGTAACAAAAACATGCTGAAGAGGGACATACTGTCCAAAATGCATACCATCATTACAATAAATGACCAGTATTAAACCATTTCTGTGCAATTTCTCTGGATGCATTAATCATGTGTAATAAGTTCCATACAGCCAAAACTTAGTACTCACATATTCAATTACTGTAATATAAGGACAAAAAGCAAATCACTAATCAGAATTATAAAAGTTTACCTATTGCAATCAGAGCTTTGGTTATATTTATTATTTTCTTTCTGTACATACTAACTATAGTCTTATTGGGTTGTTCGGAGTTTGTAGCAATTTTTAAGAGAAATAAAAGAAATTGTTTTAAAACTAAAAAATATACTTTTATTCCATTATGTATGCGCCATTGTTTTTAATGACGTGTTGCCATCTATGGGGCAGCTTCATGATACCCTCTTCGTAGAACTTTCCTGTTTTTCCCGCGAAAAACTGATCCACGTGGTTTTTGCAAGCTTCCAAAGTATCCAAAGTTTTTATCATGAAGGGAATTTTGTAGAGAATGGAACAAATAATAGTCCAACGGGGCAAGGTCGAGTGAGTAAGGGGGGTGGGGTAAAACATCCCAGCCTAGTTCCAATAATTTTTGGCGTGTTCGTAAAGACGTGTGAGGTCTGGCATTATCTTGGTGAAACACAATGCCTTTTCTATTAGCCAGTTCAGGACGTTTTTCTTTAATTACCATGTTCAGCTTATCTAATTGGGAACAATACTTATCAGAATCAATTGTTTGATTCTGTGGAAGCAGCTCGTAGTACAGGATTCCTTTCCAATCCCACCAGACAGTGAGCATGACCTCCTTTGGATGAAGACCGGCCTTTGGAGTTCTTAATGGTGATTCATTTTTCTTACCCCATGATCGTTTTCGGCTGATGTTGTTATAAATGATCCACTCTTCATCACCTGTCACTAAACACTTCAGAAAAGGGTCATTTTCATTTCGTCTTTCAAGAGAATCACAAATGGAGATGCAATCCAGTAAGTTTTTTTCCGTTAAGTCGTGAGGTATCCAAATGTTTTAACAATTCACATATCCAAGCTTCTTTAGATGTTGAAATACAGTACTGTTTGATGACTTCACTATGTCTGCAATCTCTCGAGTTGTGTAATGAGGGTTTTCATCCAATAATGCTTTGATCTGGTCCTCTTCAATAACAGGAGGTCTTCCTGAGCGAGGAGCATCTTCAAGGCTGAAATTACCCGTTTTAAATTTTGCAAACCACTTTCGAACAGTTGATTCTGATACAGCACTCCCACCATAAACATCACATATCTTTTTTGCTGTTTGTACAGCATTTTTGCCTTTGCGAATAAAGAAAAGAAACAAGTGTCGATAATGCACGTTGTTCGCATCCATTTTTGCAATGAGACAAATTAAACGCTATTTGAATAATCTTAAGTTTTTTTGTAACAGACGCGTCTCAAGGTCATTTATGGTAATATTCATTGGTTTGTACAATTCTAATCATTTTTGCGTCAATCGGTGTCTCAACTGTCGGCTATCAAAAATCGCTACGAACTTTCCGAACAACCCAATATTTACTTATCTGCTTAATGTTATCTTTGTAATTTACAAATTATCAAATGATTACATTGCAATTTTCAGGCAACCTAAAAATGATTTACTTAAGAATGCCTTTGGCCATTTATATGACCATTGCCATCCAAACAAATACAGAATAATGTAGAATATAAATTTTAATTTAAAACTGGATTTTTTAAATTTGAATAGAACAATACATTAAATAAATCAATAATACAGAAAATTAATAATTAAACAAAAAGTGGCTAAAAGTATTTCTATTAAATTATATTTTAGTTGCTTGAAAATTGCAGTTGTAATTCATATCATGCTGCCAAAGCTTCATACATTTTCATGACATTATAGCTAGTCTCAAAGTGATTAAAATAAGTGGATCTTACTGTATGTGATATTTCTGTATACAAATGAGATATTTTATTACATATATATATGTATTATTACTATTTTACTTACACAAAGTGCTGTGATTAATGATTGTGCTAATGGCAAACTTTCAATCTGAAATTTAAAAATAATTTATTGATATAATGATAAAATGCAGTTAAACAATAAAATACAATACTTAGATGATTAAAAATTCTAACCTCACTATCAGTTTCATCATTTCCTTGACTAGGAAGACTTGACCAGAAAAATCCTCTCCAATCAGGTTCTTCAAATATGTATGGGAGAATTCGTGTCAAGAGATGTACACAATTTAAAACTGGAAAAAATATCCAATAAATTCTTAATTTGTATAAACATCCCAAAGCCCAATATTTTAGTAATATGCCAAACAACTTGCCACATTAAATTGGGCTACTTTACCATTATTAAAGCTGTAAAGTAGCCCAATTTAATCTGGCAGTCATTCAGTATATTCTTAATTTGTTTTGTAAACACTAAAAGTGTGAAAATATTGCCAAATAATTCAAGATGATGCTTTATTATAGAAATGTAACAGTTTTAAATCCAATTATTAAATATATTATTTTCCAGAAACAATTTCATTTAATTACATTATTAAAACTACTTAGTAAATAAAGTTACCTATTTGCTGTTGTGTTGGTGTATTGCACAAGGTGTCAGCAGCTTTTACAAGTTTCTCTACTGCTTTGTAACAGAGTGTGGCTAAATTAGAAGGTGATTCTTCTCTTAATGCTCTGATTTCAGCTGCAGGAATGAGAGTGAACACATCTTGGACACTCTGAATGCTCTCGGACCAAAACTGATCCCAAAACACATCATCTTTAGCATCAATAGGCTGAAAAATTTGACAGACCATATTCAAAAATAAAATTATTTAATTTATTTATTAAAATTTATTAATTACACAGCAAAAATTACTTTAAAAAATAAATAAAAATACTTTCCTACTATGGTAAAGTATTCTTATTATGTTCCTACAATATAAAACCAAACAATCTACTAAATTATTGGGTTTTTTCAGCCTACATTAATAATTAGTTACCAACTAATTTGACTAGGGGTAGTTCCTACAATATATTTAACCTAAATTAAATTTGAATTTGAAACAAATTCTGTTTGTAACAATCTTCAATTTCATACAAAAATATTTAATAATTTTTAATTAAAATTTATTACATTTAAATATCAGAAAACAGAAATTCTACTATAGCAAAGAGCGCTCAAATTTAAACAGGCCTCTAGAATATATACTATGTTATATGGGGAGGCAAAGCAGTTTTTGTGGTTACTAGCCATGCTTCTGCAAAGAGACAAAGCTATTGGGAATAATGATGTAAGGAACTGAGTCCGAGCTGTATTTTTATTTCTATTTTTTGTTTTCTTTAAGTATATTTTATTTTGGGGCTTATGTTTAGTTAGGGCAAAGGTTCCCCACTCACCCTCTATAATGAACAAAAAACGAAAACGAAGAACCAACTTACCGACTAGACGAAGTGTCATAGAAAAAACTAATGCGCACTTGCGCTCCCAGACTCGGAAGTTTAAATGGAAGTTACAACACGGAAAGGGAGGAGGAGCCCACACATACTTAGCGTAAGGACTCACTAAAAGACTTAAAAAAGAGACATCTCGAATGTGTGTAAACTTATCTGATAAAAAGTAATGTAAATAACTGATGTCATCTATGTATCTCCTGTATAAAAGGATGTTTGGGAGGAACCGCAGGAGGATCTTGCTTTTTAACTGTCTAATAACCATTTCACATATGTCCCCATCTGATTTGTTATAATTCATTTTTTCAGTTCAATGGAATGGTCTACATGCAAAAAAGAGGGTCCCCATGGGCAGCCCAGTTTCTGGGGAACTATGCGAAATAATGACAATCCCTATGGCTTAGCCATAGAAGTTGAACAAGCTAACACCACGGAGGTCCACTTCCTGGACATAAACATTATAGTTGAAGGATCGACTGTCCACACATCGATATATCGTAAACCGTGTGCAGCCTCCCTGTACATCCCAGTGGAGTCATGTGACCCATTTCCGTACAAGACCGTGGCATTTAACACTTTAGTCAGGAAGGCATTTTCTCATTTGTCCACTGCAGGAGCTCTAGCCATTGAATTAACGCATAATAAATGTGTAGCTACCAAACATGGGTACCCTAATCTGACCCATAGATCAATTGATTGACACCACCACTCACTGCAAGCATCTGCCATCCACATGTGTGGCAACAACCGACCACACAATGAAACTCGCGTCCCTATCACGTTTAATCCCATACATTAAATCATTATATATGGAGATTGCCAACAAATGCCACATTCAAATCACGTACAGGAGATGTCCAACCATCTTTGACATCCTCCGCAACAGGAAAGACTCCCCCAATCAGAACAGACACCCGGGTGTTTACTCTATCCCTCTTAAGGACCACAGATGTAGGGACCAATATAAATAAGGTCCCTATCACATCGATAGGGACCTTATTTATATCGGCTCACCAAGTGCTCCCTGGGAGTAAGGGTACAGACATTCAGCATGGGAGGCATACCATGGCCCTTGCTATTTATGTGGCTGATCTTGACATCAAGGCAGGTTTCTGCTTTCGTTGAGAGAGGACGTGTGTTTCTTAGCTCCCTAGTTTTTCTAAGTTCAGTTTAGCCTCTTAACCCTAGTTTTAGGCCTAGTGGAGTGTCTCCCATGCTTCGGTATAGGGAATTAGGGTTGTTTTAGGCCTAGCTAGGTGCTTGTTTTTGCTAAGCCTACTCTTAGGCTTAAGTTGGGGTTGGTGTCACTAACCCTACCTTTAGGCTTAGCTGTGTCCTGCTTTTTGGATATCTGTGAGTGTGTGTTGTTGCTCTTCGTTGTGGTTGCCATATTGCCCTTCTAGCCATTGGAGTAACTCAACGGCAGTAGACAGTGTGAACGGCCATCTTCGATTACTGGAAGAGAGTGTTGTGTCTTGGTTACCTAACCAGGGCTGTCTTTAGATGACAGGTGTCTGACAGACACCTGTCATCTAAAGACAGCCCTGGTTAATGACCCTGGTTAAAGACAGTTAAACCCTGGTTAAAGACAGTGTTGGGAATCTGAGCACCACTTGCCTATTGTTGCTCGTTTGGGAGGATCTCCAATCATTTGTCAGATCATCCCCCCCTTCTGTCATTCCAGGTTGCTACATCTGGTACTTAGTCAACAACTACAGACAGGTACAGTACAGTACAACCAGCCAGCTGCCCTTGAAAACAAGGGCCAAGCCAGCTTGGCCTCATCTGGTTCCAGCACCACCCTTACCTCTTCTTGGCTGCAGTCCTGTTGGTGTGTTTGGACATCTGGACATTTCTTGGGACTCTTATCAGCCTGATCGTGATCATCTTTGGATATCATTGACTTCTTTTATTGTGCTAACAGATTACTCAGTTACTTTGCTGTCACCCCGTCTTAAAGTTGGCAACACTGCTACTTTTGTCATCCTGCCTGGGTGAGTGGTTTTTCGTTGGTTTTACCTCTATCGCTTTCCCCTCTGCACTACTCGATCGTCAGATCTTTGGTGCAGAGCTCCTGCTGGCAACAGGCCACCTTTACACACTTCCTACTCACCATCTGTTTTGTAAGCACTATTGCTGTTACTTGTATCTGTGTCTCACAATTGTTGATTTGTGCACCATGGAGACTAGTGCGTTAACCACTTTCCTTGACAAGGCTAATGTTATCGCCAATGAAGTGAAAGGTTACTTTGTGAAAAATAGCAACGGACATCTAGGCACTGCTGGACATATTAAGTATGTGTCTCGTCGGATCCAAAAAATCATTGACCTGGCTGAGTCCACCATCAGAGAATCCTGCCCCCTCGAGAAGAAAAATGCTTCACCTTCCAATGGGAAAGTTTCTGCTCATGCTACTACTCCACCCGTCCTCCTTGCTGATCCACAAGTAAGTCCTGCCTCTACAGCTACCCCAGTGGGTAAAGGTAAATTACCATCCAAGTGTAGTGAAATCCTCATCACGGGAACGACCCCACCCATGCCAGTGCTTCTACCACCAAAATCGCATTGTACAACCGACTACCATCATGAACTTGACCACAAACTCAGGGAATCATCACAAAAATAGACAAGATTAGCAAAAGTAATCACCAAATCAATAAGGACGTAAAAGGAATTGCAAATAAGCTAAACCATGACTTTCCTCAGGAACAATTCCAATTGATTTCTGGGAAACTGGAACATCTGATCGAAGGTGGACCTATTAAAGACATCTTAGAAACCCAGAAAATTATTAAAGAAAAGTTAGATAACGATCATAGTGTTAACACCCATGTCAATGGTATTGTTAGATCATACAGCACAGTTCTTAAATCAGGGAAATTGGTCCAACCAACAAACTACCCCAAAACCTCCTCTTCAGCCACCGAGGTCCTTCTGGTTTACCACAAGGGCGAAGACAGGAGCTGCAATAATCTGAGGAAAATAATCTACAGTAAAATAAAGCCATCCAACCTGAACATTGGGATCGACGGTATACGGAATGTAGGAGGGGGGCCTCGCGATAGAACTTAAAGTGAAGAAGGACGCCAACATACTCAAAACTTTCATTGCCGAAAACATCCCAGAGGTTTCTGTCAGAACCCCAAGGAAACATCTTCCTCACATAATTATATACTCAGTGCCCACACAGATCTCACGCGAGGAACTTCCGTTACTGATTTTCAACCAAAACCATATTATCAATGAAACACATACCGAGGAAATATTCAGAGAAGCTTTCAACATTAAATTCGCTACAGGGAAAAAGACCAACTACTTTACTAACTGGATCGTCGAGGTTAAACCTGACCTTCGCAAACAACTCCTAATGCTGGGGAAATTAAATTTGGAATGGTCTCGCTGCAGGGTGGCGGACTTCCACCCTGTTTTGCAGTGTTTCCGCTGCCTTAGATTTGGCCACTCCACTCGTAATTGTAGCAATACTACTCCCACCTGCAGTCATTGCTCGGGTGAGCATTCCTACAAGGACTGTACCAACAAGAACTCTACCCCTATCTGCTACAACTGTAGGCATGATAAAGCTGGCCACACGGATCACAATGCTAGGGACAGCTCCTGCCCTATCTACTGTTTTATCAAGACCAACTTAATTAACCGCACCGACTATGGAACGACCAAATAACAACCAAATCCGTCTACTGCAGTTCAACGCCGGAAGGAGCATTGCTGCTACCTCCGTGCTCACATCCATCATTCATAACTACGACCTCATTCTCTGTCAGGAGCCATATTGTATCAAAGATATCCCTGCTTGCCTCCCCACCAGCTATACTCCCCTTAAAGGCACAGATGACTACCCCTGGGCTGTCACAATTGCTGTCAGTGATGACCTCTCCCTCCTGCATCACATCACTGTCAGCACGCAGTATGTCTGCTGCACAGAGTTATTCGTAAACGGCAAAGACACATCCTACTCAACTACTACTGCCCAAAGAACACTCGCATCGAGGACATCCTTATTTGCATGCAAAACATCATGGACAAGTACACAGGGGCATACTTCATTTTGGCTGGCGACACCAACGCCCATTCTCCCACTTGGGGAGGTGATCGTCTGGACTCTCGTGGTCAACTTCTCGAGGAGTTCTTTGCACGTAATTGCCTCCTAGTTATCAACGACCCTCTCTCCCCGCCAACCTTTGTCTCCAGCCAGGGACGCAGTTGGATCGATGTAACCACTTGCTCCCTTGGCTGTCACTCTCACATTCGCCAGTGGAGAATCCTGGAGGAATCACTTGACGATCATGCATTTATCTCCTTCTATATTGACATCACTTCTCCAGTCGACCTCCGGCACCCATGCCGCAAATACAATCTAAAACGTGCTAAGTGGAGCGATCTTCAGTATTATCTCACCACCAACCTGATCGACTGCGATGCTGAAAACCCTGAGGAGGCCCAAAATCACATCAACTACAACATCGACATCATCAACACTGCCTGTAAGATGTTCATCCCTCAGTTCACTAAGTCACGTAAATCGGTCCCTTGGTGGACTGCTGAACTCACGAACCTCAGGAAAGAAAACATTACTCTTAGAAAGCAGTTTCAAAATTGCCACACCGAGCCCCATCGCTTGACCTACAAGCTACAGTATTACAACCACCTTCATATATATAAAAATAAAATTAAAACAGCCAAGAAGGATTCGTGGAGGAAATTTTGTGCAGCTGCCTCTAAAAACCCGTGGGGATTTATTACTAAATTCTGCACCAACAAACTCAAAAAGAAGCAAATTATGTGTTCCAACATTGAAGGTGAAGACTTTCTTCAGGCTGCAAATAATAAAATGGACAAATTCTGTTATGACGACCCTCACGAACAAGCCACCACAGCACACACTGAGTTTCGTTTGTTAATAGAGGATGACATCAATACTCCCAACGCTCCTAGCTTCCACCTACAAGAATTAAAGAAAGTTTTTGCAAACCTCAACAACAAAAAATCCCCTGGGCACGATGACATTACCCCAGAGCTCGCCAAGCACCTCTGGAACCTCATCCCTCACCATCTCCTGCAGCTTTATAACACCTGCCTAAAACATGGCATCTTTCCGCATTCCTGGAAACTCGCCAAGATTGTCCCAGTGCCAAAACCTGGCAACCCTAATGACTGCAGGCCTATCTCTTTGCTACCAGTTCTGGGTAAGGTTTTGGAGCGACTCATCAACAACAGGCTTCTCTGGCACCTGGAGGTTAACCACCTTATCCAAGATACTCAATTTGGCTTCCGTCCCCAAAAATCCTCAGCTGATGCTATTTGTCATGCAGTTAACTGTATCAACCACCTACTGGAAAGTAATAAGTACGTTCTGGCCATCAGCCTTGACATCGCCAAGGCATTTGATAGTGCCTGGTGGCCCCTGATCCTTAAAAACCTCAGGAACATGGACTGTCCTGCCAATATCTTTCACATTCTTAAAGACTATCTTAACGACAGATCAGCTACTTTGCGCTGTGGGGGACACACTGTTCTTCGCAGGGTTGTTCGTGGCTGCCCGCAGGGCTCAGTGTGTGGCCCCATTCTTTGGAATGTCCTCTTCAACGACTTCCTCTCCCAGGACTTTGGCCATCACAATCTGATAGCATATGCTGACGATGTTTTGGTCCTTTTTGGCGGCCGGTCCCGTGCGGCCCTTGAGCAACATGGAAATCGCATTCTCGAAAACATTTTAAGTTGGGGTACACATCACAAGCTTACCTTCAATCCCAACAAAACTAGATGCGTTGTTTTTAACAAGCCCAGACGACAACATCTTTACCTTAGAGTCCCCAGCATCAAAATGGGCGTGCAAACTGTTAAGGTCAAAAAAACTATTAATTACCTAGGTGTGATCCTTGACCATCGACTACTCTGGAACTCTCACATTGACTACATCACCAATCACACTGGCAGAATCTTTAATGCCTTTGCGCGCATTGCGAGAGGTCAATGGGGACTGGCCTCTGAGGCTATGGATGTAATCTATAACCAGATCTTCATTCCCATCATCACATATGCCTGCGGCAGCTGGGGAGGCGCAGTCCATAAGTCTTATATCAAGCGTAGGCTGATTGCAGCACAGCGTAGAGCTCTCATACAGATCACCAAGGCCTACTCTACTTCTCCTAACATTCCCCTTCAAGTCTTGGTGAAGAAAGCTCCTATCAATCTCATTATTACCTCTCATCTCAATCTCTGGCAAATTAAAAAAGGGTCAAGATGTTCACACTGGTAGACAACTTATTCATCACGAGGACTTCGAAAAGGGCATAAGTTTCGCAAATTTCCAGCACCCTGCGACCCCTTCTAGCATCATTTTCGACCAACCATCCCACGTTGACTTTGAGATCTTCACAGATGGCTCGAAGACAGACGCAAAGGTCGGTTGCAGCTATGTTGTATTTCAGCACTGTCAGGAAACCACATCGGGCCAGTTTAGGCTGGGTAATCATTGCAATGTCTTCCAGGCTGAACTCTATGCCATCAAAATGGCCATCGTCTGGACTAACAACCTAAACAATAAAAATAGTGCCATCATTACTGACAGTGCATCATCCATCGCTCTTTTAGGTAAACAATCTTCCCATCCAATCTCTACTGATATCCAAAACTTGGTCTTCAACTCCAACAACCGCATATTTATGTATTGGACACGCGCCCACCAGGGCGCTCATGGAAATGAGAGGGCTGATGCCCTGGCCAAGGCTGCTTCTGTTGACATTAATCTCCCCGTCTCCTACAACAAATTCAACATCAAGATTCTCAAAACCATCCTCTGGCAGGATCTGCTTCTTACTTGGCAGCATGATTGGGACAACCGCAACCATCCTGTCACCCACAAATTCATTCCCTGCATCAGTAACTTTATGTCCTTTAATTGGTACAAACCAAGTCATTACATCACGCAGTTTCTCACCGGCCATGGCCGTTTTCAGTCCTATCTCGCCAGATTTGCTGGTGCGAACAACTCTACCTGCTCTCTTTGTGGTGTCAATGACAGTAGTGTACATTACATCTATGACTGCCCCTTGCTCGAACAAGAACGCCATTTTCTAAGGACGACAATCGACTCCCATGGGCACAACTGGACCAACCATGACTCCTGCCTACACAACAAAGACTCTTATGAAGCCTTCCTTAACCTCATCTCTATGTATTTCTCCCGCACCACTGTGAGTGGCTACTAGTTCTGTAGTGTAATCTACTTGTTTACTTTGTTTAGTCTGTCCTATTCATGTCCCTTCTTCCTGTAACCACAGGCTAGTCTAGTACATATTGTATATTTTCATTGTTCTTTTGTATTTTATGTCTTTTATGTTTATGTTCTACTTATTAGTTTTAGTCTTAGTTTAATTCTGCATTTATTCTCTTTGTTTTTTTTTTAACTCTTTTATTGTAACTTTTATTCATGGTACACCAACTGTTCAAACCCTGTATACCTGTACTGTGCCAACACTTGGTTATGCGAAAGCGGCACCAAGTATATACTGTTTGTAGTATGTTTTATTTAATAAATCTGAATCTGAATCTGAATCTGACATCAAGGCAGCCTTCAACTAAGCGAGGGTCATCCTCACTTTGCCTCACCCCGTGAACACCTGAGATGATTGGAGGCCATTTCCATTTACAAAGCTAGCCACACTGCCACATGCATTAATCACAAGGAAGAGCTGAATTTGTCGGTTGCCTGGCATGCCCTTATGGACACCAATCTTTAATTGCAAACACCATCTACCCATACGAAATGTGCATATCCAGCATAACGATTTTTACCAGGCATGGATTCGGTCTAATTTTAAATATTCACCTTCTTTTTGTTCTGTGTTGTATCAGTTATTCTGTGTATCGCCTGAAGAACTTTTGACTGTTCAAAAACATTTGTGATAGACTTTATCGTACGTTAAATGCACACTGGTAACAGGTTCAAGGTACGTTGTTTAATTAAATTCTTACTGTAAGTCAACCCAAACTTTTTGGAAGTGTTGGGAGTTCATAAATTGGAAGGTAATAATAAATGCTATTTTGGGAATAAGATCAAAACAGAGTTGGTTATGCATCACAGAAGTCTATTGTTTAGTAATAACTTAGATAAAGAAATCATTTGTTATGAGATGATAAAAATAAGTTGTTTGCATATGGAAATAACATACAAAAGATTAGAAATAGTTTTGAGAGGGGCAAGATCAGTTAAAGCAGATGGCCCAGATGATATTCCTACAGAATGCTGGAAGTTGCAGATGAGCATCTGCTAAAGAAATTATTAAGTATTTTTAATACGATATTGAAGATTGGAGTATATCCAGAAAGCTGAAAAATAGCTTGAATAATTTCCATTTTTAAATTAGAAAACATAAATAACCCAAGTAATTATAAAGGTATAACTTTATCGAACATTGTTAGTAAGTGTTTTTTCAATGGTTCTCTGTAAGAGGGCTGAGAGAGAGAAAATTTTATCTAACATGCAAGCTTGTTTTCATAAAGAGCATACTAAAGTGGATCATATATTTGTCTTGTGGAATTTGTTTAAAAAAAAGGCTGGCAAAAAACAAAAGGAAGTATACACTTGCTTTGTGGACTATAGAGCTGCATTTGACTTGGTGAATCATATGAAATTATGGAATAGGCTGTGTGAGTTGAAGATAAGCTATAAAATAGTGAATTTGCTAAGAACACTATATATTGACTGCATTGATAGTTATTCCATTAAAGAGCATTGATGCTCTTTAATGGAATAACTTGAAAAGTTTTTATTGTAACAAAGGAGTTTGACAAAAGTATCCATTGAGCCCACTACTGTTTTCTTTATATATTGATGATTTGATAACAAGATTAGATGAAATTGAAAAATATAATGGCTTATGGTTAGGCAATAATACATATATTAAGGTTTTGATATTTGTTAATGACATGGTAATGATGGCCGATAGTTTGCTAGAATTACAATTGGCCATTGATGATTTGCTGAGACATTCCATAGAGATAGATTTCGCAATATTAAAAAAACCAAGATTGTGGTCTTTGAAAATGGAAATAGATAATCAAATAAATGCAAATGGTTTTGGATAAAGGACATTGAAGTAGTTGAAAAATAGTTCATTTAGCTTTAACACAAGCACTTTCGACAAGTTTATAATCGTCGTCTTCAGGTGAAAAGGACGATTTTAATAGAATGCACGTGCAGAATGACGATTATAAACTCGTCAAAAGTGCTTGTGTTAAAGCTAAATGAACTATTTTAACGCCAAACTCAGTGAAATCTTTTACCAGAAATTGAAAAATATAAGTATTTGAAAGCATGGTTTAAATATAATCTTAATAAGAAAGACCATTTTGAGATAACAGCTAGTAAAGCAAAAGGTGCTTTGGTGAAATTATGTAAAGTATTTAATACATAATTAAATTTCCATGTGGGAGTTTCCCCAGTGTGGAAGTCTTTCTTCAAACTTTAAATCTTATTATCCTCCCCTTCCCTTTTCTCTCATCTTATGCCACTTCTCCTCTGCACATGTTTATGGCAATCCCCTATTGGTTCAGAAGCTGGGGATTAGTTAACCTGATAATGCCTGTTCAACATGGGCAAAAATGTTTGCACTTATTATAAAAATTTCTGGATTATAGGTTTTAGTGTTTTTAATATTTAATTAGATTATAGATTTTGCTTTTGAGTATACCACTTATCAAGAACAGTGGCTACAAGGACTTAAGCTCTTCCCGGTAAGAAAAAAAATTATAATTCATTTGTTTAAACCAGGGAATTCTCAACCACTGTGATGCGGCACTTTAGCGTGCTGCGAGATTTTTGAAGTGTGCCGCCACTGCAAATACCCATACATAAGCAACATCAGACAAGAAGTTCATTTGATTCTACCTTGTAACCAGTGTTATTGGTAACTGCCGGTAGTTACCAAGGCATTCAGAAAATGTTACCTAAATAGCCAACTGCATTTAAAAATCACTATTATGACATCACCGGTTGTCCTGCGGTACTTACCAAAGTAATCGCATGTGCCGCCAAATTTTTAAATTATTAAAAGTGTACCGTGATGAAAAAGGTTGAGAATCACTGGTTTAAATTTACAAATGTCTTTTTAAAAACATTTTGAATTGTAAATATGATTTATTGGACTATCCACAATACAATTGTCATCAAGTGTTAACTATAATTATTCAATTATTTTTAAATTTTGAGTTAGTCTCTTTTGGATACTTCTGGATCCAAGAGTGATAAAGAGTATGATGAAAATTAAAACTGATTTTGAATTTTTCGGGGGGGGGAATATTGTCACTACAGCCTTTTAACTTTTCAACTGTCAATTTTTTTTACCTTACTTTTTATAGAATTAGGTTGTTATACTTCAAACCCTGTAAATCATTATCACATTGTAACTATGTCATCTCTATATTTTGGAAATTGTGTAACAAATATGCTCTGGTTTGTCATGACTTATCTCTTTCTAATTAGTATATAAATGAATCTTGTAAAAATTAATAAATTTTTCCACACCATATTCTTTTTACATAAGTAAATGGCTGTAACTAAATTTTATGTAAATTTAAGCAGTTAAATATCTTAGAAAATTAAAATTTCTTTTTGTTTTAAATTAGAAACTTTTATTTTTCAGATATTCAACTGAAAATCATCTACTTAATTTAGGTATTCGTATCAAATTAATTAAATATTTACATACATGTGAAAATGATCTAAGTAAGAGTATTTCTATTTCTGACATTAAACAGATGGAATGAACTTTAATGGCTATTTTATACTACAGTAGAGCGTCATTTATCCGAAAGCCAATCAAGTGAAATGTTGGTTAACCGAAAGCTTTCCAGTCGAACTGTGTCGTGCTGAATCGAATATTTTTGATACTAGATTAACTTCTAAAGTATAATTTTTTTTTGTTTTTATATTTTTCAATATATTTTTTTTTGTACAAAATAAAGGAATAATTTTTAACGATACAATAGCAACAATTATTATTATAAAAATTTTTGTTAGCCTTAAAATCGACGAAAATTCAACGCGAAGTGACATGCAACGGAGAAAAAGTTTCAACATGGGAGAAATTAATGTATTTTTTCGTACATAATTGGTTATCCGAAAAATAAGTTATCTGAACAACCCCAGTCCCCAATTGATTCAGATAAACAACGCTCTACTGTATGTGTAATAGCATTTGTTACATTAATTAGTTAAATGCAAATATTCTAGCAGAAAGACTAGACAGAACATTCTCACATCATTGTGATATTGATCTGCTGTCAGATAATAACATACCAAAACCCAGTGGCATAAGACTCCATTCTTGCCAAAAAATATTAAATTAGACACCAGAAATCCAAATAAATTCTCTTATGGTAAATAACAGATCATCTGCTTTAACTCTATTATAATGAAATCTGCATAAACTGTTATTTATTTACAGAAATCTCCTTAATTAAGAATGCAGATATCTTATTAATTCAAGAAACTTAGCTCATACCTAGGAATTATTCCTACTTGAGAAGCTTCACAACCTTCTGTACAGACTTGCAAATACAAAATAGAGGTGAGTTTTTCACAGCACTAAAATTGATACACATTGTAAAGTACTATTTTTAGTATCTTAGGGAACCGACACTAAATGCGGTTGGTAAAACTTCCGTTAACCTAACGGGTACTTTACGCGGATTCGAGATTAGTTTGCCAGGCCTGGGCTTTTAAGCGTGCACCGAAAAATTTAGTAATAATAACGACAAATATCAAGTCAAAGCAAAAAGTTCAAATATATTTAATTAGTAACTAGAATTTACTACGTACAAATGTCTATAATCCAAACAAAATTTATTAACGAAAATCAACAAGTCAATCCGACAATAAATTCAGCTACTTAGCTTAACTTAATATTAATTCCCCTTTGAAAATTCGACAAATCAAATACTTAGAAACTATGAACAAAATCTCTTACTAATTAAACGTCTATCCGTCACCTCACTATACAAAGAACCTATTTCCTCAATCCTTTCGATATCGTCAAATCGAACTCCTCTTTAACACCTTGGATCGTCCAATTATCAATCTGGACTTCTATCAGAAAACACTTCGCTTTCGAATTCACCTCGCTCTGGATATCACCTCGATTTGGAATTCACCTCTCCCTTCTTCGGTTAACGTACGGGTTTTATACTGTGGGGTGACGTCACACTTCAGCTGGGTTACTACCCTTATTTACATACTTAGTTTGCTAACATTAATTTTCTTTCTGGCAGCTTTAATTTTCCGACAAAAGCTTATAAACCGTTTACAAAGTATTTATCATAATTTTCTGGGATGTTAAGACGGTTTAGTAAGTATTTCCTTACTAGTGAGTGTGGGGACTCCCCCCTCCATTTTTTTCTGCGGACCGTTTACTTCCGCTGGGCAGCGCAAGTGCGCGAGATTTTTCCTACGGCACTTATTTTTTCTGTGAGTTGTTTTATCTTCTTTTTTCGTTACTAATAAGAGAGTGGTGGGGAACCTTCGTCCTAAATAAACATAAGCCCCAAACAAAATATAATAAAACGAAAAAATAATAATAAAATAAAAATAACGCTCGGACTCAGTTCCTTACAACATGCACTCCTACTTTCTTTCTCTGATCTGAAGTACAAACTCTCTGAAATTTCCCCTAGTAAGTACATACACATAGCCTAAGAAATAATGATGGAATTTCTACATAATCTGGATCAATCCCTATTTTAATCATATATTCAAATTTCCCTGTAATATCAATTAACCTTTAAGGATAACCTAGAAAGCCTAAACTCAGATGGCTAGGCAACATTTAACTGGTATACTCATTCCAACAGCTGCTTATTAAATTCAGGAAACCCAAGTTGTTTTTGCAGTGAGGAGAAAACTTCTGTTATAAATGTAACATTTGACTCTGAAGCATGAATCAATGGACAGCCTTGACAAACACAAGTATAGTATGACAAGGTCAGACAGCAACCCTGGGTCAGAACACTATCTATGAGTTTAGGTTCACAGGAAACCTTTCTTTACAAGTGCTTGCCCAAGCAGTTGCATATGAGGGAACTTGGAATAAGCAAACAAATGAGGAAGTTGAGAGACAGGGAACCTGGAAATGATTCACTCTTCTACTATGTTAACAATAAAACAATAATGATTAAATATATTTAAACATAACAAATTATCAATATATACTACAAGATGTGGCAGAAAACTACATCTATCATCAAACTATGACATAAAACTACAACAATATAACATATGACAACATGAAATGTCCAAGAATAATTAAAAAAGGGCTAAAAACTCGGATTGCAATCCTGTTTCTCTCAGAAGTAGGCATGAATAAGTTAGAGTTTATAATCTGTTCATGTGTAGATAATTACCTCCAAATAAGACTCCCTTGCTGAATCTTAAGTTCAGGGCCGGATTTACCAATCCAGGGGCCCTGGGCATAAATTCGGTGGGGGGTCCCCCCTTTAAGAGTAGGCAAATTTGATGATTTAGAAAATTTACACAAAATACTGTACTTTCAATTAGATTTGAACAAGGAAGTTGTAAATTTCATTTTAAAATAGGGTTATTGTAAACATACATATATTTTATTGTGTAAAACTAATTATTTTAATTTAACTGTAAAATACCTATGTGAAATTTTTTCCCGAAATTTTCCGATGTTTCATAGACTTTTTCCCGGGTTTAGATTTCTCTGCCTGCTGCCCTCATGATTAGGCCACACTAGGCTGTCGCGGTAATAGAAAAAAATTATGTTTAAACATAATTTTTTTTTTTAGTTTTGTGGGGGCCCGTATTTTGTGGGGGCCCTGGGCACAGGCCCCAAATGCCCTTATGTAAATCCGGCCCTGCCTAAGTTGTTGGGTTTCTTATAAGTCCACTAAATCCATATTTGGCACAAAGTTAACAAGATAGGAAATTAATGTCAATATTTGAAATTAACATCCAGAAGTTTCTTGGGAGGAGCATCAAGAAGCTTCTTGGGAGGAATCAAGCAGCTTTCTGCCAAGCTGACCTGGTAGAAGCTGCTTGATCTTGGTTGGAAGGTTCTCCCTCACCCCCTGTATAGTTCAAACATTGCACCATCCAACTATTATCTCTTCCACTTCATGCAACACTTCTTGTATGGAAAGCAGTTCACTGATGATGAGGAGATAAAAATTGCACTTGCAGAGTTTTTTTGAGTCAAAACAGCCCATCTTTTATTCAGCAAGAATCCATCACTTGCCCAATCAATGGAAGAAGACACTTGAAAGTAATGGCAATTATTTTCTTGAATAAACTATTTATTTTTGAAATACTTGATATGTTATAAAACTCCATAAAATTCCAGAGACTTTTGTATCACCCAATATAGGTTTGTTAACAAACTTTTATAAATAAGAATTGTTTTTTTAAGGGACAGTATGATGATACTGCTGAATATACTATTTGTGATACAAAATTTCTGTCCAGCAAGGAGGTCATCATGATGTACAGTTCAACATGCAAATATTAACAAACATAAAAAGCTAAATGTGCCTCAACAATTAGTCAAGTTGTCACTATATTTTTTAAACAAGTTGAAACAAGTTATGAAGACCTACAGTGTGCAGTCAGAAAACTCACTTCTGTGTATCATACATTGTGATATAATTTGTTTTAACTCATCCACTTGCATTTTCAATGTTCAATAATTAGCAGCTTTTATGATAAAAAAAATTTTCTAGTTAGGATCTTAGGGTGTAAAGATCGCTAATCACAAAATTCTCGTTTAATCTCTCACAAAGAACTACTGTACAAGTTGTTTGGTTATAACAGTCCAGACTGGACTCCGGTCATGTCCTGTTCGTTCAACTGACCTGAAAAAAAGACATCCCTGAATCTTGCACCCACACATAGAAGTAACCTGATCTGACTCCAGGGTGTTAGGTTTATACATGTGCAAAAATAACACTAGTGCCAAAACACAGACTGAAGTAATTATTGTTGATGTCATTTTCAAGCATCTCTCTAATGAAATTTTGAAAGATCTACAACACAAAATTTATAACAGTAAGCTTAGATGCCTCAAACAAATTTGATCTAAAATGAGTGCCCATTATGTTAAGATATTTTACAAATAATCAAAAACGTACTAAATTATTAGAGTTTCAAGAATTACCTGAAGAAACATTAGATCTTTTAACAGATGATAGTTTAACAACTTTAAAAATGTAAAAACATGTGTTTAGCTTATAAGTCTTTGGAAGTTTCACTTCTTGTAATAGCGATAGCCAAGTGGATAAGATGCTAGGCCTGGAGCTACCCAATGTACGTTCAAATCTTTGTGATTTCAGTTGTTTTTTTTTAATATGTGTAACAAAATTCTTTTATTATTGCTATTATTCCAGAAGTTTAAAGCTTATAAAATAAGAAATTAAAAAAAAACATATCATTTCTTGTTTACCAAAAAGAAGTCTCTAGATTTAACTCTATATATCATTAAATAAATATTTTATTTTTTCATATTAATTTTTCAGATATGGTGGTATTGTTATATTTGAAGTGTAACAAACATGAGTGCATGAGAAAATTGTCCATAACATTAACAATTAAAAAAAACATTGCAACTATACTATTCTATTTTCATATAAGTCTTGTTTTTTTTTCCCATCTTCAGTAACATCTAAAGCTTATTTGCTTGTGATGACATAGTATGTAACCTAACGGTGGCCTGTACTGGAACTTTGGCAAGACAGCCGATATTCTGGATACGGGGCAACCCTATCAGAAGGGTGAACGAGCTTAAGTACCTCGGTGCCATCATTGACCAGATCCTTTGCTGGACACCCTATCTAAGATATGTGCGAGACAGGACAAACCTTGCGATAGCGGGACTGTCGCAGCTGGCCAGAGAGGACTACAGGCGACGCGATGAGGCAATCCGGACCATCTATAAAATGGCTCTGGAGCACATGATCTGCTACACTCGTGGTGTCTGGTGGAAGGACTCAGCTAACGTGAAACAAAGTAGGACCCTACTTAGCATCCAGAGACCCGCTGCCCTACGGGTCACTCGTGCCTACAGAATGGTGTCCATGGATGCAGCTCTGGCTTTGGCCGGGCTGCTACCTCTGCCCCTGGTGATCAGCCAGGAGGCAGCCTTCTACAGAACCGCAGTAGAAGGCATAGAGGCAAAGCACTGTAATCAGATGTTCCCAGCAACTAAACTCTCATGTCAGGCAGACATATGGAGAACCCACCCAAGCCTTAGGGTCGGGATCAACTGGGATGTCGGTGAACTGACATTGAACAGTATCGAAATATATACAGATGGTTCAAAGGACGGTAGCCAAGTAGGTGCTACGAACTGCGTCTATAATGACAGAGTTTTAGTGTACAGTTCATCAATCAGACTGAACGAGGAGGCGTCCGTGTTCCAGGCCAAACTGGTGGCTCTTTTGGGAGCGTCCTAGTGGATCCTACAACATCCGGGTCCTGAGCTGGTCACGGTTTACTCTGACAGCCAGTCGTCGCTTCAGGCTTTGAGCAACGGGTACCACAGGGATTAGCTGGTATAGAGGTCAGAGGTAGGGTACTGAAGGCGAGGGACGAACGACATGTTGCCCTGTGTTGGGTCCGAGGCCACATCGGGATCCCAGACAACGAGCGTGCCGACCAACTGGACAAGGCAGGGGTCAGGGGCCCATTTGTAACGGAGAAGGTTGCTCCTCCAGCTAGTTACTTAAAAGGTACTCTACTGCAACGATCGATGACTCACTGGCAACAACGCTGGAACCTTAGTACAGTAGGTAGGTCAACCTATGCTTTCGTGCCTGATGTTGGCCTAGCTCCGATCAGCTGTAATTGAAAGCTGACCCCCTTATGGGACACAGGAAGTTTCCCCATTACATGTCCAAATTTGGACGTGTGGATGGTTGCTGCTCCTGTGGGTGCCCGCGCGGTGACGCGAGGCACTATGTACTTAAGTGCCCCCATACGGAGAATGTCCATAAGAGAGCTGGTCATATTGACTGGACAAAGCCCACAGACCAAATATGCTTGCAGCAAGTAAAGGAAACTGTGAAACTTTAAAGGAATTGATGGAAGTTGTCTTGGATCTTTTCGACCTCTAGCCTGGTGTTTACACTGGGCAGGGTCCCTCTTGCAGGGGGGGGACCTCGCCGCCCGTTCTAGCGAGTAACTTCTCCTACAGTAGAATACTCTAGGTTGAGGCTTTGACCGCACCAAAATAGATGTCAAAGTTTGAGGGCCGTGCCTGAGAGCGATGAAGGCAAGGAAGGCATACGAGTTGGTGGGCCCACGGTCCACCTGAACCCTAGCCCGAGCCAGAGCAACTATCCTCGGGCCTGGTTTTTCATTGTCTAGGTGCTTGGTGCCCACCGGGCAATGGACTGGCCTATGATTAGAATATAGTCTCTTAGTACTCTGTAGTGCCATTCGGCAGAGCAGAGGCTATTACTTAGAGTTGATTAGATGAGTATGTAACCACAAGCAAAAATATCTGAAAATAAATAAGAAATAAAAATTTTATTTAATCACATAAAAGAATTAGATCTACAGACTTCTTTTTTACTACACAGGAAATGATGTTACTTTTAAATCTTGTTTTATAAGCTTTAAATGTGAGGAATATTAATAGCAATAATAAGGCTAAAGATACTGTAAAAAGATAAAATAATTATGTTACACAAAAAAAAAACTAAAATTACAAAGAATCGAACTTACATCAAGTAGCTTCAGTGGCTAGTACCTCACCCACTCAGCTATTGCCATTTCAAGGAAACATAAAATTTCCAAACACATAAGCTAAACACTCAATTTTTGGAGGCCCTTTTCTTTTGGAAACACTTGAGGAGTCTGTCCTATTTTTTTGGACAAGAAGCTGTTTGTGTGTAGGGCTATATGCTCACCAAGTTTTGTTCAAATTGGAGACCCATACATCTGACCATCTCTTTGTAACATGCAAAGCAATATTAGCTGCAAACTATTACTTAGTAGCTATGTGACTCATCTTGAACATAATTGTATACAAAATACCATTGACAAAGTGCTCATTCTTGATACAGAGTATCATCATTAAAATATTTATACACGTTAACATTTATACAGTTTAAATGGAAAATATTATATTTTCCATTCATACAGTGATAATCCAAGCATTAAAAGATTTTCAGTGAATTTGTAAAACTTAAATTTAGAAAGATATTGTGAGGACTCCTTTGACATTTAATCACAGATCTAATACCTTTGGTGTAATGTGGCTGACATACACTTTTTATGAAAGTATTGTTGTTCAAGATGACGAGAGGGTATGAACTGCTTATGTGGGTGAAGCAGGAGGACTGAGGCAAGGACTTTACAGTTAAACCCATTTACTTGGATACAAAAGATGGCTTACAAATTTTGGGAATCTCCAATTTTCTAGAACAAATTAGCTGGAGAAAGTCCTGATGAGGATCTTAGTATAATGATAGACCTGGCCACTTCCTTCTGTTAATAATCACATTGTCAAATTGGAGAGAGTTTCCACAAGAATGGTGCACCAAAAGAGCTGTCACTTTTCAAGATGATCATTGTAGTAAACTTATAAAGAGAAGGATCTTCTGAGAGATCACTTTGGCAAAATTTGCTTTACAAAGATAGTTTGAAAGAAGTTTTGGGAGGCTTAAAGAAAAGTTATGGAAATCTTTTCCTAACTATCATGATCAAAATTTTTTAGGGCAAAGCCTATGTACCCTTGGGTTTTGGGCTTTTCAAGACGTTTGCATTTCCAATCATGGCATTTAAATTTTTCCCAGTCTCCCTTTTCTCATTTTTCAATTGGACTCTTTACTAAGGTCCAATTGAATTTTGCTAAGGTCTACTCAGACTGAATTCAAGAATCACAGTGAGGTCAATGTCAACATTTTATTACAACACTGTATCCTGATGCCTGCCAGAGATGTTTATTGTATTTTTGTAATTTCCATTCACAATTCAGAGTGAATACCACTCTTAAGCATGAGTGAACAAATTATCATGTGAGTGTAGCTAGCAATCTTAATGGTAAGAGGAAAACTCTTACCATTAAGTTTGCTAGCTACACTCACATGATAATTTGTTAAGAACAAAACTTTGCTTTCTGTTGTTTCTATAATTGTAAGAGAGAGGTTGAGTTCCACATGTGACACACACACTCTCTCTCCTGTCTTTTAATTTCTATATAGAACCTTTTCATCACATTGTTTTTGATTAAAAAAATATTTGTTACTCTATCACTTTCTATATAAAGCATTTTTGTAAAATAAATTTTAATGAGGGATTCAGACTGTCCAGAGCTTCACAATAATAAGCCACTTTATTAATAGATTTTTAAGTTTGATACCTGAAATACAAAGAATATTGTTGATATTCAATGGACCAAAGTCATATTTCCTATCAGAAGATAGTAATTATCCAAATACAGTAAAACCCAGAGTATCCAAGATAATGTGGACCAATGCTACCTTGGATAATTGAAAATGCAAGTAAACATGGATGGCCATTTTGGATTAAAAATTATGAATATAAAAATTTTACACATGGCACATCACTTTTAAGCCTCTTTTGTTCTTTTAAACATTTTAATATGAATGATTTGTCTCACATTAAAAGTAAAGGATAAAAGGTAACAGAAACAAAATAATTTTATAATGCATGTTATCATTTTAAACTTTTTTTAAAAAGTCTTTCAGAGTTTTTTGTTTTATAGCAGTTCCTTCCTTCAATAAACATCACAGTGCAAACTGGATGTAAATTAATTAACAACAACAACTTTTATTTCATCTAGCAATAAAATTTCAAACAAACGTTTTCAAGTCACTTAATTCATCTTTAAATTCAAACATCAAGATTCAAAGATATGAGGTCTGTTCCATATGTCATGTTTAAACTTATTTTGCCAATCTCTCTCTGATTCTGACTAAGCGCATATGGACATGAGTCAATTTTAAAATTTTGCTTCTTACATGTACATAAAACCATATACATTATGAGGAGGAGAAAGTTTGCATTAGTGAATGCACTTGTTAATAATGAAGATAAACTTTATGTCCAAAACAACAATTATTATATGATATTAATGCAACGGTAGTGGAGAGTGAACAATAGAACATCTTCAGTGGATAGTTGAAAGTGAAATTACACTTTGAACTGTTCACTGAACCAGATCGAAAAACATTAGTGCTATTTAAACTTCACCCATTGTTAAGGAAATTTTGATTAATTCAGCAAAATAATCACAATGGCTAGTTCATCCTTAGAAACTTATACTATATGCCAGTGTTTCTCAAACTTTTTGGTCCGCGAGCCCCCTTTTGCACTTAAAAATTTCAAAAGACCCCCCCCGAAGAATGACTATGTGTAGGAAAACATCCCAGAGGGAGGGGGTTAAGTACTCGCTCCAGTGCTGCCAGCTAAAAATGCATACCAACTAAAATAATATTAGCGTAGCCCAAGACACAGCCAAATATTGCAGTGCCACAGTGCTAGCAGAAATTTAAATTTGCACACTGAAAAGCTTTCGGTTGATCAGTTTTCGAATAATCAATGCTCTACTGTATTTCTAACTCGACTTGCCTACAGACGCAATGCTGCTAGTGAACACCGTTCCAAATGACAATAGTTTAGGCTGAGAGTGGAACAGGGGGATTCTCCAATAGTGCACAAATTTATGAAAATTAGGCTCGTATTAAAATATTTATATTGTTTTTATTATTTATATGTGCAATTTGTTTAAGTAAAAATTATTTTATGTATTTCTTATTTCTATTATTTTTAAACATGAATCCATAGTAAATTTATAAAATATTTGGAAAAAAATTGATCTGGCATCAATTTTTCAGCGACCCCTACTTTGAGAATCACTGCTATATGCTAAGATTTAAACTTTAACTATTTTTGGTTTTAAGCAATATACAATAATAAATAAGACATTATTTTTCTTATATAAAAGCTTCAAGATATATGCTTTTTGATGGCAAATAATTTTTGTACTCTCTCTTAATACAAAATCATTATCTATTCAGAATTTGTAAGTTTGTAAATTATTCAAGCTTTTAATATGAAAAATAACAAGGATTATTATTATATATATTATATAAATAAAAGTATTTGTCATAAATATATAAGACAGCTATTTTCTTATACAAGAAGTATAAATACAATAATACAGTACAATTAAATTTAAATATATAGACCTATTTAATTTGTATTTAAAAACAAAAATATATTTGTAGCCAACAATATTACTGGTATCTAAAATTACCAGTAATATCCAGCAATTAACTAAATAATAATAAAAGCAAATGTTTTTTAAATCATCATCATCAGGTCGAAACAACTATTAAATACACCGTAAGTTTTAAAATAAAAATGTTTAAAATTTAAAATAAATTATGGTTGATTTAAAAAATTTTGATAGTATGGAAGTTAAACTTACCAAGAACTCACAATTTTACAAATATTGATTCAAATAGTCTTTTTATTTTTATAGTATATGTAAAAAGCTAATATTGGTTTTTAAGCTGGCAAGTCACATATATAGAAGCTACAAAGAGTTGGTATGCTGGCATAAGCATAGATGCATGCAAGTTTTGTGAAGAGGTATGCTGGTGATGCAAAATTTGAACCAAAAGAACCGTTCTAGACTCAGAACTATGATGAACAATTCCACACCAAGTGTCAAGATGGTTCTGGTCAGAACTACTAATGCGTTCTTCATTCTATACTTTTACGAATACAGTTTTCCACAGAACAGTGAACTTTTTATCTGGATTTGAACTTGAACTAATGGAAATGTTTTTAGGAATAATCAAATTAGTTCGGAGTATTTTAAACTTACAAAGATATTTTAAAAATTTATATTTTTATTACAGTTTGTATTTATTTATTTTATTAGTAACCAACAGATATGTCTGGCATTGCCATCCAAATGGTAAAATTGCTGAATGTTAGAATGAAAACTATATTACAAATTTGGTTATTTTAGCTTACAATTATTATGTTTATCGCAAAGTGTTGAAGAGATCAAATTGGGAAGTGGGTTGTCCAGATTTTATGGAAGTCTTATATTTTCCCCAGAGTTCCAGAGAATAAGCATGTAAAATTTGGTGCAGATCAAACAAAACGTTTAGGAGTTAATAAGGAGAATGAAAAATTGGGAGGTGTACGGTGTCCGGATTTCATGATATTCTATATTTTCCTCAGATTCCAAGTTATACAAGAATAATTTGAAGCAGATCAACCAAACAAAGAATAGAGAGAAACATTTTATATCCTATACAAAACTGATGAGGGACAATCCAGTCCAACAGACTGAGCAATTTAGATGTTATGTAATGATTCTTAGGAAGTCTAGTCAAACTGTTCCAACAGAACTGTCTAGCACACTGATCAGTTCCAACATTTAGTTTCAGCAGCAGAACTGGATCTCCCACCTCTATTTTGTTGACTGATGCGATGACTGGGGAAAGGGAGAAGGTAAATGAGAAAATTCACTTATTTTTTCACTTCTTGCATTTGAAATGTCTTGTAAATGCTTTAATTCCATTTTATTTAACATTAAACGAGGTTTGGCAAGTGATGCAATGAGCCAAACAAATATCATCATGAGTTAACCAATTTTTGAATTCTTTCACTTAAGCCACAAATGTCAAGAGTAACTCATCTTGAAAAATCAATTTTTAACACTCAAAACGGCAGTAAACGTAGCATTAACAAGTATTTTTACTCGGAATTGCATGAATTGCATTTGAAAATTTAACTTATTATGCCTACAGTATCATCTGTGAATCATATCAAAAACTTTTATCATCACAGTGAGAAAGTCGTTTTATCATTATAAGTAAACATACTAAATATTTAAAATAATTTTGTTTATATGTTAAGCTGTTTTGCCAACTGCCAACTTTAATTTGAAACTAGATAGCCCAATAGTTCAATTAATAGTTTTGCTTATGTGAGGTTGCCAAATTCATGGTATCCAAATGTCAGGACTTATTGTATGTGGGATGTAGGAAAGTGAGGCAAATAGCTGCAGTGACAAACAAAGCTGTTTATTTACACTATATCTTACAGTCTAGTGCAGTGGTTCTCAACCAATGTGCCGCGGCACTTTAGTGTGCTGTGAAATTTTTGAAGTGTGCCCCCACTGCGAATACTCATGCATAAGCAACGTCAGACAAGTAGTTCAATCAATTCTACCTTCCTAGGGCATGTTTAGAAATTGTAAACGGTGTTACCGGTAGCTGCCTGTAGTTACCAAGGCATTTAGAAAATGTGACCAAAATAACCGGTGACGTCATAACAGTGATTTTTAAAAAATCACTGTTATGACGTCACCGGTTGTCCTGCAGTATTTACCGAAGTAACCATGTGTGCTGCCAAATTTATAAATTATTAAAAGTGTACCGTGACGAAAAAAAGGGTGAGAATCACTGGTCTAGTGTGTCTTGTTCTGATGGCACTACTGGACAGCGAGTCGTTGGCCCCAGGGCAGTCGGTCGGTGTTTCTAGGGTGTCCGGAAGTCCTTGGACAAAATGAAGGAAGCCTGATGTCCAAAACAGGTTTATGACAGCAAAAAGGAAAAGTCCAGATATTTAACTTCAGTTTGAAGCTGGAAGAAGTCTACTTTGTTAGGTGCTGGGAGAAGTCAGGAAGAATTCTTGGAGAAGTCTTCACAAGGGGAGGCAGAGAAAAGTCTCCTTTGCCCTTGAGATCCAGGTTTTTATAAGATTTCTCTTCCTCGAATCTCCAGCTTTTGATTGGTCGGTTTCCTGTATCTAGGCAGATGACAGACCATTTCAGGCTACCAAAGGTTTAATTTGACACTGTGTTTTAATCCAATCAAGGGAAATTAATCACACCTCAAAACTCTTGCTCGTATTTAATTGTTTCGAATTCTTGTAAGTCTGATACATAATATCAGCGCTGCATCTCCTTTTAAGGTTATTTAAAAACATTTTTTTTCTCTTGATTAATAAATTTATTATTTTACAATTTTATTTAAGTTGTTCTTCCAATTTTTATGAGTGTTAGAATCAAAGCTTGATCCCTTGATTTCATATTTTTATGATATTTTTAACATGTGAGCTCAAGTATCACTTGGGCTGCACACTTACAAGGGTATGTCCATAAATTATGTCCACATTTTTCTTGAAATTTTTACTCCCCTTCCCTTTCTTGTCCTAAGTTTCCGTAACCTCCTCTCCTCTTTGGACATCCAACAAAATTTGACTTTCCCTTAAAACCTTTATCACTTTATGAATGATAGATACCGTAAGTAAAAACAAAACATGCAAGAAATTTTAAAATAAATGTAATAAAATGCATAAACTGTATAAAATTTAATAAAATAAACAGATGTACACCAAAGCTCACCCTCTCCCCCCTTGTCTGACTTGTCATAACCTCTCCCTCCCTTCCCCTGTGGGCATCATTTATGGAGACAGCCCAAACTTAAATAAAATTTTAAAAACTTTTTAAAAAACAGGCAAATTTATAAAACAAAAATTAGTGAAAATATCAAAAAGTTAAAATTAATTTAAATTTGATTATCTTTTGTGCAAAACAGCACAAACAATTTCTATAGTTAGGTCGCAAAATAAGGAGTTGAAATTAATTTAAAAAATTGTAATTAAGAGTTCAAAAACTGCAGGTAAGATTAATGCAAAATTGAATAATTAAAAGTTATTAAAAATAATAAAATAATTAAAAGGGTCTTTACATTAAAACCAAAATCAAAATTAAAAATAAAATCAAAATTATTGATAATTAAAATTAAAACAATGTTTTTTAAATTTAAAAACTGTTTAAAAGTTTTGAAATTTTCAAACTGTAAATCAAATTAATTTTTAAATTTAAGTTATTCATGTGAGTTGCTGATATATATATTTAAAGCAAAATGTTCTATTATATACGTATATATTAATACATACAGCATAACCTCTGAATAGCAAACATTATAGGGACCGATACATTTGATCACTATTTAGAGGTAAATGTAGTAGATGTTCTATTTTATTTGAAGGATGTGCAGATTGTAAAAAATGTCTGTTAAGTAAAGGCATCTGCTATTCAGTAGTGTCCATTAATAGAAATTGCACTGTATATATATATACATACACTTACACAGATACAAAATACAGATTGCCAGTCAAACAGGCCCAATGCTAGCCAGATGGCAACCTTAATGTTACCCTATCTCCCCTAAATGGGAAGTTAGTACTTGCAGAGTGCAATCTCTTGTTGCTCTGACTACATGAAAGAAAAGTCAGCATGACAGACGTCACCTCATTGTAAAGGTCGCCTTTGGCGGCCTGAGTCAAAGAAATCGCCCGACTGAGATAATTGCTCCCACCTGGAGCTGGGGCCATAAACGGCCGGAAGGATCAAAGGTGGAGCGTCCCCACTTAAGGGTCAATGTGTTGGCCACGTGCCGGCCAGCTTGAGAAAACAAAAATAAATAAAGCACGGACGCAAATGTGAGCTACGTCGGCGGGAGATAGGGCGGACGTCTTGGAAGGCTCTAAGAAGGGGAAGGAAGTGATTGGTCGCAGGAGGCAGTGCCAGAATCCCTTAAATTGGAAGGGTGGCAAAAAAGCGAGGAGAAAGGGCGAGGGACCTGGTACGTGGCGGTCTCTAACAACAGGCAGACCTTTGAGGCGGATAGAGAGAGTGTTCTCCTCTTGGAAAGTCCTCTGGAGAAAGGTTGTTGTAGAGACGGACGGCCACGAGGTTAAGCCATCTCCGGAAGAGTGACTCGTGTTCCCAGGCCAGCTAAGTCGACGTGCTGCATCACAGCTTCGATACTGTAGTGTACGTAATGCTATTGCATAGTGTATATCTTTGTAAATATTTGTAAATAAACTGTATATAACTAATCATTGAGTGTGGAGGTGTGACTTTCCGACGGACCTTCTAACGGAACATTTGTAAAGATCACGAGACGAGTAAGAAGGATCTTCACTGGCGCAGTCTTCGACAGGATATTCTTGCAAATCTTCAGGAGATTCTCGCAAGACGACAGGAAAGTACTGAGCCCACATTCGAGATTTGGATACTTACGGAAGGAAGAGTAGCCGGAAATCAAGGCGGAACAGAACTCAACATTGGTAAGTTGTTCTTGATTATTTGTATTCAGAATGCCGGGACGCGGAAGGACTCAAGGGTCAAAAAGGGGTATGCCATGTTCTGAGGATCAGGGAGGTCGGGCTGATCTTAGTCAATCCCAGGAAATGGATACGGAGCCGGAAAAGGAAATTTTGGACCCCGAGGTCGAGGTTACAGACAACCAGAATGAAATAGAGGGACGTGAGTCTGACGAGTTAGAGAAATTACGCTTGCAGATTAGACTAGCCGAGATAGAAACTAAAAACAAAGAGATAGAAACTAAAAACAAAGAGATAGAATCTAAAACCAAAGAAATGGAAACGCAAATTAGACTAGCTGAAATGAAGTTAGGAAGAGTGAAATAGAGTTAGAGAGAGATCGTCTACGAAGTGATTCTAGGACTAGTAATAACTCTGAGCTGGGAGGTAACTTGGATAGCCTAGCTAGAAAAATCAGATGGGCTTTACCTAAAATGCCAGACAAGGAGGCGGAAGTACCGTCGTGGTTTCGGGCCGTAGAGGTAGTGTTACAAACGTACGATGTGCCGGAAGAACTTCAGGGGCAGCTAGTTTTAACGGTGCTATCGGAGAAATGTAAAACGGCGTTAAATAGGCTTACGGCAGACGAGATCAGGGATTACCAAACCTTAAAACAATTCCTACTAGACGAGCTGAGACTGTCTGCCGCTGAGTACCTCAAAGAGTTCACTTCCGCTGAAAAGGGAAGCAAAGAAACGTGGCCCCAATTTGCAGCTAGAATGGAGGATCTATATCGGTATTATCTAAATAGTAGAGGCGTAGATTCTTTTGAGCAGCTAACAAAATTAGTGGTCTCGGATCACCTTAAGACTAAGTTAGATGCCGACACTAAGCGTTATGTTTTGTTGCAAGAAGGTAAAGGCTGGTTCCCACCGGAAGAGTTAGCCAGATACGCAGATAAGCATGCGGAGGCTGTGGAAAAGGGTGACGTTAGACTTATACCTGAACGCGAAAGGGATAGAACAGTCACTAGAACTGGAGGCATGAGCGCGAACAATGGAGGATCAAGAATGAGATGCTATGTCTGTGACCAAATGGGTCATCTCAGAAGGGATTGTCCTCGGAGAAATATTAAAGAGGAAGGACCAAAGCCTAAAGCAACGCGAGCGGTTAAAATAGACGAAACAGTAGAATCGGACGAGCAGCTAGTAGCTAGGGTAAAGGTGAACAGGGAAACGATCAGCGGAAACGTACCCGTTAGTAGAAACGAAAATCTCCTGCTCACTTGTAAAGGTAATAAATTTTCTGCAATAGTGGACACGGGGGTAGATATGACGGTAATTAGGAAATCTGTAGTGCCTGTTTACGTGTCGCGGGCAGCGAGAAAGGTTAAGTTGATCAGCGCATTTGGGCAGCAGGTATCAGCAGTGTTAGCGACAATACCTGTAAGACTAGAAGGGAGGTCGAATAAAAAGAAAAATGATTACGCTCCAGCCTTGATAACTTGCGCATTAACTGACGAACTTAGCTGCGGTACAGATGCATTACTTTCGGCAGCCGATTATTGCGTTTTGAGGAGAGTCGAACGGACGAAAACGAATAGGCGACGGAAACCAGTCGCGAGGGTTACGGTTGCGAAAGAAAGCGGGGAAAATAGGACGAGCCCCACGACAAATAAAAAGAGCGATGCTAGAAAATATTGTAAGGCGGGTCATAGTCGGCAGGCAAGCGTTCCCCTTCGGCTAGTTGACCGCACGCCTCTTAAGGAACAATCGGTCCCTAGGGCATTGGTAGCGCGGGATAATAAGGCAAAAATCGCGCACAGAAGAGGGAAAAATCGTAATGAGATCGACGTACTATCCAGACGGGAAATCAGGAGCAATCCGGAACCCCCAGATCGTGCAGACAAGGCAGTTTAATTTCGGTATTAAGTCCTTCGGATAGATGTAATCAGTATCTACCAGGCGATTCTGAATGCAATGTGACGGGACAATTTGCCGAAGATGTTATTGACTGTGTAAAATATCTTTTTCTGTAAAATATTAAATACTGTATATTGTTAGTATAGTTTATTATTTGTAGTAACTTGATCCTTGTAATAAGAAAGGAGGAAGTGTAGTGTAACAAAATAATTTGTACGGTAAAGATTGCTGTGTGTCGTGGCAGTATTGTTTAGGTCAAACCGGCTTTTGTTGAAGCGCAGTTTGAACCTTGTCGGTGGGAGGTGTAAAGGTCGCCTTTGGCGGCCTGAGTCAAAGAAATCGCCCGACTGAGATAATTGCTCCCACCTGGAGCTGGGGCCATAAACGGCCGGAAGGATCAAAGGTGGAGCGTCCCCACTTAAGGGTCAATGTGTTGGCCACGTGCCGGCCAGCTTGAGAAAACAAAAATAAATAAAGCACGGACGCAAATGTGAGCTACGTCGGCGGGAGATAGGGCGGACGTCTTGGAAGGCTCTAAGAAGGGGAAGGAAGTGATTGGTCGCAGGAGGCAGTGCCAGAATCCCTTAAATTGGAAGGGTGGCAAAAAAGCGAGGAGAAAGGGCGAGGGACCTGGTACGTGGCGGTCTCTAACAACAGGCAGACCTTTGAGGCGGATAGAGAGAGTGTTCTCCTCTTGGAAAGTCCTCTGGAGAAAGGTTGTTGTAGAGACGGACGGCCACGAGGTTAAGCCATCTCCGGAAGAGTGACTCGTGTTCCCAGGCCAGCTAAGTCGACGTGCTGCATCACAGCTTCGATACTGTAGTGTACGTAATGCTATTGCATAGTGTATATCTTTGTAAATATTTGTAAATAAACTGTATATAACTAATCATTGAGTGTGGAGGTGTGACTTTCCGACGGACCTTCTAACGGAACATTTGTAAAGATCACGAGACGAGTAAGAAGGATCTTCACTCTCATGTATGGGGCATTGCATACTCTCTGCTTTGTAGAGGTAAAAGTTTCCAATAAACTATTATTCAATTGTTAATGTGACCGGAGGGTCAGCACCTCTTCGATGCCTCGTCAGGATTGACACCACCATGTCTTAGCTGACACGGAAGCTGCGGTGGTTCAAAGATCTGACACGCAAGCAGTCGCATTATGGAGCGATCAGATTTGGGATGGAGGAAGAGACAGTGCACCGGAAGTACGTTTTGCAAAGACCTCGTTAACTAAACAACGTTTATTTACACAGGATGGGAACATGATCGAGCCATATATTTAAAAGGGATAGATAAGCCTAACGTTGCGATTCTTGAGAGAGAGAGAGAGTTTACATAAAATAAAAGTAGCGATAAATACCTGAAGTTGGTTGCTTGTCCGATTTAGTAAAAATAATGTGATGGTGAAATTAGTCCACTTAAGCTTTCAGTATTCTAGTTCGGCGAATAGTCCAATGGGCGAGAAACTTAATCCAATAGATCATGCACAAAGAATTGAAGCACTACGAAATCAGGGATCCTGGCAATTGTAGATCTGGGCAACAACTCAAACTCTCGGAGGGACAGGTGATGACTTGAGTCGGAGAGGGATAGGTGACGACTGCCTAATTCATTATTAACCCACATTGATGAAATCAACTTGTTAGGTCGAAAAGGTGGTGAAAAAGTGTCATTTTAGTGCCTGAGAACTGAGCAGATGTTTCGCTCTCAGGTGTAAAAGTTGACAGTTAGTTGACAAAAGGGTTTATGTGATGCAGTGAGGTTATGAAATAACAAGACATTGAGGGCCAGTGCTTCGGATCCTCACATTAATATAATTTTTAAAATTTTTAATCTTTGACCAAAACAAGTAATTTTCTTCTATAAGTAACAAATATGTAATATCAATGGTGCAGCTTTTTTATATTGTTTAAAAATCTGTTTTTTTTTTTTAAATAATTGATGAAACTTCACAGACTACTGGGTTTTATCTTCATTATTCTTTAAAGAATAACAAAGATAAAACCCAGTAAGTCTTTGTCTCTGATGAAATGTGGTCCAGATAAAATAACAACAATTGAACTTATCATTCTTAACTGTGAAGTTTCTTTTTTTAAAAAATAATTGATGAAAGATCTTTTTTAAAGAAATTGATTTTTAAACAAGTAATTTTCTTATGAAATGTGAAAGAATTGGAAATCTTGATGAGATTTGCAATTTTGATTACTGGAAAATGCCAGATTTTTCAATTCCTGATTCAGATTAATAGTTATTTCTCAAAATTTGATGGCCTTGACTTTGCCATTTTCCATTAATTGCAATGAGGAATCCAAAAATGCAATAAAAATGGGTACATGATTTTGTTTTTGAGATACAGTGGGCCAAACTGATAATGTCCATGCTCCTTGATGTGATTCAGTGTACCTAACAGAGTTTAGGGGGAAAAAAGCATTGCATGCACCTAACAAAAAATGGGCATGAAAAATAAACAAAAACACAAGAACAAAGCAATTGGCATCAATTGCTTTGTTCTTGAATCACTCCTCTATAGTAATAAGTGCAAGGATCATCTGCCCATGGAGGCAATTACAAGGAATGCCTGTGAACCATCAGGTGCAAGGATTACCAGTTCATGCCAAGCAAGTATAAGGATCTCTTCTGGTTCCATCTGAATTCTATCATGACACAACAAAGTTGCATGATGTATATACTCATTCTAAAAGGCTTGAATTTTTGAATATTTAAAAATGATTTACTCTGGATAAAGCAATTTGAATTTAAATAATAATATTCCAGATTACAAGATTTTGGTGTTCCCATAAAATATATTATGAGAGACTATTGAAAACAGAGGTACATGATATGATAAATAAGGGATGAAAAACTGAATTTTAGATTTTTGTTAAATAAAAAGATTCATTTACTGTATTTTAGTACTGTACATAACCTGCAGGATATTGGGTTATCTGTGGTTAGAAAAAATTTGCAATGGAGTTTGGGTTATACAGTGGGACAAGCTATGAAAAAGATCTTATTTTCATTCTAGCTATTTCATGCAGATTATATGCCTTGATGAGTTACATGCTGCTATGGATTACACACAAAAATACAGTAATATAAATATTTTTATATTAATCATAAAATATCAACATCCAAAAGTCAATAGTTATACTGTATATTCGAGCCAAATGTATTAATAGTAGTAGTAATATAACCCTGATATAATCCAGCAATCATTTGACTCTGATTAATATAAAATCCCATCAATCATTGTGCATCAATTTTAATGTAAATTTTCTAAATATAGTATGTTGTTGGGTAAAAAATTTTCAAAAGAAAAAATATATAAATTCATATGTTGCAATTTAATTTAAAAATTCATTATTTTGAAAAAAAAAAAATTTCATTAATGGTAGAAAATTGAAGATTTTGAAAGTTTTTAATCAGAATGTTTTGTAATTATACTGAACAATACTGAATTAAATTGATATATTAAAACTGAATTAATTAAATTAAATATGATGAGATACAGTTTGTAAAGTTTTCTGATAAAAATATAATCATTTATGTATAAAATTTATTATAATTTTTTATATTGTATTTATTACTAAGAAATGTATTACATTAAAAAATAATTTTAAAAAATGTCTTAACATATAATTAAAGATATACATTATCATTATTTTCAAATAATAAAATTCGACCATTTAATCACATTATTTTATTGGAAAACTAGCAGTTCATTTGGCATTTAGCTTAATTACACTAGCAATAGTCAAAGCTTTGACCTAAAAAAATATATTTATATTGTGAAATGTATATTATTTTATATTAGTTTTGCAGAAAAAAGGAAAGTACACATTTTAACATGTCAAACAAATACTTTGAATTTGTATTACATTGAAATATATAGTGTTGGATATTTGTCATTTGTGAACACATGAGTACACAAATGACATTATGTTCCACCTACACTCATTCTCTGATTATTCTAGATTTTAATTTAATAAAGAACAGCAATGCAATAAATTCAATGCAACAAAAAAAGTTAACATTTCTAAAGGAAATGGTATGGATTCCCAACAATTGTGCAATGCCATTTTGAGATGATACAAGATTTTGAGGAAAGATTAAAAAAATATTAGTACAAATAAATGAAAATAAAAAATAACAGAAGGAATTTTTTTCAGGTATCCAACAAATGGTGAAATGGTGAACACATTCAAGATAATTACCTGAATATTCAGTACTTGATGTTTTGAAAAGGGGTATAAAATATGATGAGCATTTGTCACTTTGTAATTATAAAACAATTTAATTTGCAATGTACTGTATTTACCGACAAGTTTTCTTGGCTTATCAATGTCATGTGATTAATTAGTGCTGTAGTGTTATAATTATTTGAATTTAGAAATAACCACTTGACATTAAAATATAATAAATGTAACACAGAACAAATCTCTATTTTGCATAAAGTATGATTAAAAATTACTGTTTTCTCAAATGAACAAATCAGAATACTACAATATGTTCAAATCTAACTTATCATTTGAGAAAATATTAACATTTTACAAACAAATAGAGATTTAGACTAAGAGAGAAAATCAAAGCTATAATGCTACATAACAGCTGATGTTTTCTATCCTATTCTAGAATAATCACCATGATAACCAATAACAGGTTTCAAAATTTTTTGTTATAGTTATTTTTCCAATAAATTTTATATTTGTATAAATCTGAAAAAAATAAATTTAGAGTCCAACTATAAACTAATTTTTTGAAGATTAACTTGACTACATATGCAATAAACTGTTATCATTAATTAATAATTTGACATTATATCTAACATTTTTTTTATATACATTCAAATTCAAACTTCCTTTCTCAGAACAAACTACTGAGAAAATTTAAGTGCTTCCAGATTCACTCAGTCAAAAGTCTTGTTTACACTTGATGAGCATAAATACTTGGATTTTCTAGTTTTTGTACCAAGAAAAGCAGTTTAAATTGAATTTATGTTTAAGGTGCTTCCTTAACATGTGCATTGTTCAACTCAATTCAAGCTCCAAATGAGACAGTTTGGACCTTATCAGAGCTGTAGAGCATACCCATAGGAGCAAAAAAGTCAAAGGAATCATACCTCTACAAGTCACAAGATACAGCTCCCCAAAATCAGGTTGTGCAAGACTGAGTTGTGTCACTCTGCTAAGACTATCATGTTTAACTGTTTTGCCCAAGCAACTGTGCTGGCCAAGTGAGCTTCAAGTAGCCCACTTGAAGCTCACTTGAAGTTCATGGAGTACTTAATGTTATATAGTTTTCGAGGGTGTGGGGTGAGCTCCCACTCAGGCATCAAAATGCAAGCAATAGCGAGCACCAAAGCGCAAGACTATATGTGGAGCATTGGTCAGGGAACCTTGATGATGCAGAGCATAAAGAATAGGCATTATATTGATACACATTAAAAACTGACCTCTAGAGGTGAATATCTCACAAATGGTCGCATGTACAGGTATGGTTCCTTGGACTTTTTTTCTCATATAGGGGGTCTACAATTCTCGGGGGTGCAAAATCCCTCATTCAGAGCTTAAATCTTACCATTCATTCATGTACTAATGCTGCATTCACCTGACAGTAGTTCTCTCATGAGAATAGCTATCATAAGAATATTAGCCAAAGTGCTTTGTGACAATTAAGAAAAATAAAAATTCCAGGTTATTTTGATCCTGCAAGCAAGAAGAATTTTAATAATGTTTCAGAAAACAATGTACATCAAATCAACAAGTTGCAAAAAATAAAACTAAAACACACAAAGCAATAAATAAATAAAAAGAACAGTAAAATAACAACCTTTTTTTCGTTCCAGCAGTATTTACGTAATTACGTAAATACTGCTGGAACGAAAAAAAGGTTGTTATTTTACTGTATAGAAACAATTCCAGTAAGCTTTGTTTATTTAAATAAAAAGAAACCACAAAATTAAAAACTCCTCTCCAATTTAGGTGAACAGTAGACTCACAGGCATACCACATTAAAAATGTCTACTCCCACAAGATTAAATGACATTTACACAATGAAAAGCTCTCGCACTTACATCATATAAGAGTGTGACTATAGAGATGCAAGCAAGAATATATGGCAAGAAGAGATGACGACGTTTCATTCTCTCTGTTTCTTCTCTCATTTATTACGATCACACAGACAAGAGTGGAAACGTCATCACCTCTTCGTGCTCACTCGCATCTGCATAGTCGCACCCAAAACATCATTTACACATAAGTGCTCTAAGTCAACGGTCGACAACCGGTGGTCCGTAAGAAAATTTGGGTAGTCCGTGGAGAAATTTAGACATTGATCAACTGAAGGTTATGCGAAGTATTAAGAAAAAAATGCAAAATGCTTAGTTGCTTTTTTTCACTCATTGGGGGTTTTTATTCGAATCTAAACCAAATACAAAGCAACTGTTATCAATAAATAATGAACAATAAACAATATAGTGAGTGCGATTGTCGTTCTTTGTGGAAAAGTGCTAAGATTTGTAAACTTATTTCAAACAAGCAGCAACAAACTTTATGCTTGCATTAATTTGTTATAATTAAACATGCAAGTTTCATATTAATATAGTAAAATTGAACTTTTATGATTATCATTCTAAAGATTTTGTATCGTTTAAAAAAATTCATGATACTGATCTGCGGGATTCAAAATTGTGAGTTTAGTGGTCCGTGAGGTCAGAAAGGTTGCCGACTGCTGCTCTAAGTTACACATAAGCTCTCACATAATTTACACAAGAGTTTAATGATGTTAACTGTTACAAGAGCAACTCTCACAATCTACTCTTGCCATATAAATGGGGTTTAAATTATTTTTGCTTAATCCTTTATCATCGCAAGTTTACATCTATGAAACAAATCATTTGAAATTAATTCATAAAATCAAGAATTTCAGATTTCAATTTTAAAATTATATAATATTCTTTATATAATTTTAAAAAGATCATCATCATATTTGCATTAATTTATCGGAAATTAATATTTATAATTTCAAAATTAATATAATATTAATTTATAATTTTATATAAAGTTCAAGAGCATTTTTAATATTCAATTTCTCAGATTTATTTATAAATTAAATTAATTTAAAGATTTAACATTAAGAATTAAATTAAGCATATTGAGGGATTAAAATTTACTTGAGTTTTTGTCGTCAATTGAATAACAGCTTTGCGAAAATTCAACTTGGAATCCGTATTACCCATTTCGTGTATGAGGCAGAATTCATTCGCCTAAACACGAAAATAATTAAGTCAAATTTTGTTGACAAACTCTCCGTCTGCCGTCAACCATAACAATCGACGACGACGACGACGAACTCTATCGGACAAAATATTCATTTTTCTTCCGCCTACACATTTTTATACTTATTATCTCTTAAAATTTTAAATAATTAAATTAAAATATCAATAAAAATATTTTTGTTACAATTAAATTTTAAAAATTAATTTCTATTATATATAGTATCACTTTCGGTAAAACTTCACGGTTATTTTTATATTATAATATCCGAATTAATAAATAATTTAGTAATTTAAAATCACTTATAAATTACATTATATTAATTAATTTACTTTAATATTAATAAAATTAAATAAATTAAATATAAAAATTTGCAGACGATAAGTTACGGCCGATCACGTGATCGATGCTGCTGTTTTTAATTTTTTTTACTTTTTTCTTTACCGTTCTTATATATATCGATTTTTGTATTATTTTACGGAAAATTTTTGAAAAGAATTTATTTATTTTCAATTTATTTTTGAAAAGTTTAGAAAATACAATCATTGGAAATTTAACAAGAATAGTAAACTATAGAGGGCAGTGTTGACATAGTTGCATTTTGCTGGTTTGGAAGAATAAAATCATTTAGTGAAAGTAAAATTTAAAAAAAAAAAAATTAATGATTTTTGAAATTAATTAAAGAAATACAAATTGCATTTTAATGAAAACGAATAAATATAGATCATGTCTGCTAAATCTCCAATATCTTTACTGAATTTCTTTGTATTTAATTCAACTTATGGAAACAGAGAAGGAGAGGTGAGTTTTGATAGCTTTAATTAATTATAAATACTCTATAAGTGAAAATGCTAAGCTTAAAGATCAAAAGGAAATACACATGAGAGCATTTTAACAATTTAAAACACAATATAACATTCCACAATGAAAATATATCATTCAACATTAATACATGTCACAGTAAGTTAAATAGTTCACAAATGATACACAAATTATTGAATATAACAAAACTTTCTGTCAAATATATGTAATATACAGATATAATGTTTTTTATAGGAAACAATTGAGTGCAAATGCAGCTCTAAATGAGGAGGTAGGGACCTTATTGGAACCGTACGTCGTGTTCTTAGCAGTAAAAATATCAAAGGTTAATCGATGGGCTACATGTGACCCTTTGTGAGGTATAGCCCTAGGAAATCAGCCTATCTGGAATTATTTCTCAAAATAATGCTAAAAATAAATTATCTAGCAAAATGGTTTCTCTTACATTTATGGTTTTTTGGATATTTCCTCATTTAAGTCTAAAATTCATGGATCATTTTGTCAAATTCAGTGCTAGAATCTTATCAAAAGTTGTTTTAATAAATATAATTAATAATAATCTAGGATGAAATGTTTGATCACCTCCATTCCTAAAGCAGGGGTCGCTCTGGAAAATTTAAAAATATCACCAACCATTTGCCAGTTTTAAATTTTTTTGCCACTTCAAATTATGGGGATACTGTAGATTACTATCTATGGAATTTTGGGACTTTGAGTATATATCTGAACTGAGGGGACTGAGACGAGTTCAACAGTACCTTACTTTTGGGCCAGAGGCAAAAAAATAAAAAAGTTATCATAGTTTTTAAGTTATGATACTTTTTTAATGCTTTTATACAGACGGCACCATTAGGGATTGCAATTGCTGGATCTCTCATCCAGCAATCCAGCTGGATCCAGCACATTCTTCAGCCTGCTGGATCCAGCATCAGGTGTGGATTCAGCACTGCAGATCTGCAAATACTCAGTTAACTTTCTAAATAATGGTGAAAAAGTCTACGTTGTCGCATTGCCGCTTTGCTAACTACTAGACTGCTACTAATTACTTACTGACTACTTTACTAACACTAATAATTAAATTACTTATAAATAAACTATACCTTAATCAATCCAGAAAAATTTAATAAAATAATAACATATTCAATCGCTTTTAACAATCTTCCTCAGTTACAAAAGAATACAACATTAACTATAGAACATAAAATGTGTTTGGAATAAATATAAAAAGAATAGTGCTTAATTACATTCCATTTTTAAACAAGATACATAGATGTACTGCCAGGTCTAATAATTTTCGTATTGTATACTGACGTAATCCCACTGTTTTCAAACTTTTAAGAAACGATAAAAAGAAAGAGGATCGGAATTCCACAGAATATGAACAGGTATATATATTCGGTGCCTTTACACGACCAACGTTTCAATTTCAAGCTTGTTTATGTGGGTGCAACGATGCGCAGTTTAAAACAAAGGCTCAAGAGCACAAATATACAATCAGAACCTTGACAATACTGCTCGGGCATCATACGCAAGACAGAGGGATGTTAACATCCAATGGGATCAAGCGGCAATTATAAAAACGACGACGAATAAGCAAACAGTCAAACATCTTGAGAGATTGGAAATCTGCAAGGCGCACATGACAACTGGTTGTATAAACCATAAAAATGTGGACTCATTGTCGACCGTGTGGAGATCCTTTTACATTAATTAATGTTATTAACGGACAATGCTGGTTTCGTTGTTATATCTCATATATATATATATTTATATATTTTTTTCCGCTATTTATTTTGTTTATTTATCTATATTCTGTCCATTTGGGCGTTTTCTGTTAATTTTTATATTTATTCCAAACACATTTTATGTTCTATTTTTTTGTAACCGAGGAAGATCATTAAAAACGATTGAAAACGTTATTATTTTATTAAATTTTGCTGGATTGATAAAGGAGTAGTTTATTTAACTTATTCTACTTCCAGTACATAGTTTTATATACTTATAAATAACTACAGACTAATATGTAGAGCCTATATAAGAAAGCTGGTAAGACTGATAGCCACTTAGCCACTGATTATCCGTCCTTACATTATTATAATATATTAATATAAATTAATTAGTAGAATTAACTTTGCTAATATTTAACTTAAAGATTACATTATAATTATAATCTAACTAAACATTTAAAGTTAATTATCTCTATCTCAAGTGTTAAATCGAACCAAAGTTAAGTTTACTACCTAAATGTGTAAGAAGTTTTACTGATTTATAGTGATCAGTCTAAATAATAAAAGTTTCTTAAGTATTTTTAAAAAATGTTTTATCTCTTTAAAAAAAACCATAAATTTCTGGGTAGATAGATAGACAGATAACACTTTATTGCACCAAAAATACATCCACTCTGGATCCGCGCTGGATCCAGCTGGAATGATTTCAATCCAGCAGAAATCCAGCTGGATTGAAAACACTGCTGGATTGCAATCCCTAGGCACCGTAGTTGCTAGTGCTGCCATCTCACGGTAAAGTCTGCAAACAAATTTTAAAAAACACACTGAAAAGCAAGAAATTGCACGAACAGTCAAACGCCACTCCTTTTTTTCCTTTTGTTCAAGCATCACAACTCCCGATTGCGATAGTGTGGTCGGCTGGTAGTACTAGCCGACCGCGAGCAATAGCGAGACTGAGAAACTGTAGCCCCCAAGATTGACTAGCGAGGATGTGCAAAAAGGACTTAACTCGAACTGTAGATGATCAGTGTGCTCATGGATAAACATCTGCCACTGTTGCAGGTATATATGTCCGGTCTGCCTGTTAAACACGTGATAGGCTTAGCTGAGAGAGCAACGCAACTCCTGATCATCGTGCGATTGCCGAAAAAAGTATGATAACTTTCTTATTTTTTGTCTCCGGCCCAAAAGTAAGGTACCGTTGAACTCGTCTCGGTCCCCTCAGTTCAGATATATACTCAAAATCCCAAAATTCCATAGATAGTAATCTATAGTACACCCCAAATTATTTATTGCCACCAGTTTTACTTACTAATTAATGCAGGTGCTGGTAGCCATCTGGAAAGCAATAGTAACATGTTAAGCTGTCACTTATAAAGAGAAGATTAGATGTTCGGTCTCAGATTCAAACAAGACCTGGTGAACATGTATTCTTAAACACAAACTATTCCTTGTCCAAATAATAGGTTTCACTTCTCAAGCATTTCCCAAAAACAGAGCTTCTGAAAATTTAGTGTTTAGCTTATAATTTTTGAAAGTTTCATGTCTCTGAGCAACGATAGCCGAGTAGATAAAAGTTACTACACACTGGAGCTAGATGATATAGGTTCAAATCTTCAGAATTTTAGTTCAGTTTTGTTTTTTTAATGTGTAACTTTGTTACTTCACTGTATCATTAGCATTATTATTATTACTGTACTATTATTATTCCTCATGTTTAAAGCTGATAAAACAAGAGATTAAAAAATCGGAATGTTATTTTCTGTTTAGCGAAAACAAGTCTCTGTAGATTTAACTCTTTTACGTTGTTAAATAAAATTTTTATTTCTTCATATTTGTTTTCAGATATGATGGTACTGTTATATTTGAAGTGTAGCAAATATGAGTGCGTGAGGAAATTGTCCATAATATTAACAATTAAAAAAATAAAAAGCTGCGACTACACTTCCCTATTTTTATATCGCTTGTCGTTTTTGTCCATGTGCAGTAATGTCTGAAGCTTATTTGCTTGTGAGGACATAATATCCTTATGTTTCTATATTCAACGGTTGACTCAACAGTGAATTTTCTGTTGAGTCCCTCTGTTGAACAATCTGACGTCACGTTTTGCAGAAAAAAAGAAACGTTTCTCGTTGAAAGGGCACTTTTCATGATGGCCGACATAATTAAGGAGAAGGCAACGATTGTGATTGTTTTGCTAAATAATTAAAGTAACTGCTTATCCATTATTCGAATAAATCCTTTTATTCAAATGAACCCTTATCTGTATCATTTTCTAGTATACTTGGTCTTTCTTTAATAATTTTAATTAATTTCTTGAATATTTATATCATTAGGAAGACTTAAAGAGAGCCAAATATCGGTCGTAATCAATTTTGGACAAATGAAAAAAATCTTAATATTTCAATATTGACCAAATTATCCAACATAATCATGCAATCACATGTTTTATTATATACAGATTGTTCATTAATCTGTCCACTATTACAGCACCAACAGAAAGAGCAAATGAATAGTTTCTATAAGCAAAATTTACTTTTTCGTGGAAGCTGCCATATTAGTTTGTTGAATACTCAATGGTCTTTCAGGTCATTGAGACCGTTGAGCTCAACGTAAAACAGCGCTGACATCACTAATCTCAATGGAGAACTCAACAGTCCATTTAGAAACATTTTCTTTTCATCGTTGAGTCAACCATTGAATATAGAAACGTATGGTATGTAAAATATGTGAAAACAAATGCGAAGAAATAAAAGTTTCATTCAAATCTGAGACCTGAACATCTGGTTCTTGTTAGCAATAGGAATTCTTTTTGAATAATTTTTATTCATTTTACACAGTTATGAAATGCGACAGCAAAAGATATCCACCCCCTATTTAACAAAAACCTCAACAATGTAGTGTAATAAAAACAAAGAAAAATAACAAAAAAAATATATAAACATAAATTATAAATAGTGCAATTTAAAAATATATAATAAAAGTAAAATGGAGATGTTAGGCAATCTAAAATAAAAAAAATTTAAGAAATGAAAATTTTACACTTATAAAAGTCAACATGCTACACATATATAATTATAATAAAACAATAAAAACGAGAGAATTATACACACTGATTATCCTAGATATTAAACAAATTCAATTTCATGATTGATATAAAATATTTTGACATTTGTTTTTAAAATGACTAAAACTTCATACAGTAAGTGTTCTGCAGGTTTCATATTCTCAGCAATGTGACAAAAAATTGATCTGTGTAATAAAGTCAGGCGACATCAAGGAGTGAATATACATGAAGAACTAAGGGTGGATCAACTGGGTACTTTTAATGAATAATTTTGAATAACACATTTGATCACAGTGTTTAAACAGTATTTCAAAGTTCTTTCACATCAAAATTTTTGTTTTAGTTTACTAAAAAAAGATCAAAGTGAAAAAAATCCCAAATTTTCTGTTGGTCGATAAAAAATTCTCAATCTGGAAACACCCGGGTGGCATAAAACTGCCTTCAGTTCTCAGTGTCACTTCCTACTTTTCTGCACAAACTTGCTGTGTGACATCATGAAATCACTAGATGTGTAGTGTATGGGACTCCCATTGCACATTAATTAGACATTTTGCTGTTTTTTCTGAAGTGTGCTTTGTGATTCAATTTTATGCTGAATGTCAAAATAAGTGGACTAGAGTTTTTATCACCACTTGCCAGTATTATATTTTTATCGCCACTTTAATAAAAATATCTTCAAGTGGCGATTTTGGCACTACACAGTGCGACCCCTGCTAAAGTGATTTTAAATTTTGTTCTAGAACTGTTTCAAATTTTTTGTAGGTAATTTTGAAGTAAGGAGCCAAAAATGCCCCTTAATTAATTAATAAGCATCTGTTGGTTATTATGGTCAAGCAGTTTAACATTATTTATTTCAGTGATAGTGCCAGTGATTACATATTTTTATAATTATTATTATTATATAATTTTAAAGTGTGTTTTTTTTTATGAGGAATGATTTTTAATGTTAGATGACTGTTATCAAAGTCCAAGTTTTGACTTGAACTAGTTAAATTTGTTAAACAGGTTGAGTCAGATATTCTTTTAATACAAATTTAATAAAAAGGAATGTTTGTTCTGGAAAATTTATCATAACATTGTTTTTTAAGGAAATAATTTGTACTGTGTACCTACTACTACCTATAATATCCTATACACTGTTTCTTGTTGTAGAATTTCTTCTACTGAATTTTTAATAAATGGTTATATACAGGTAACCCTTGATATTTGCAGTTAATTGGTTCCTCAAGTATACATCACATATATTGAAACTGCACAGATTGAAGTTGACATTCAATGAGAATTAAATTAATTTGTGAATTAGATCATTAAGAATTTTCTGAAATCATAAATTGTACATTTATATTTGCTTGGACAGAGTAAAAACATGGAAAATGAAGAAATCAAATTTTAAAAAATTTCTTGAAGAGTTATTGATTGATTAAAAATTTTAGACAAAGTACAGGAAAAAATAAAATTAAAGATTGATTATAGAGCATTTAGACTAAATACCAATGTAACCCAAAAAAGAAAAATATGAAATAAAAAATTTTAAACAAGCTAAATATTTATCAAGTATTGCCTTCACAATTTCTCCTTTTTGTAGTTTTGTGTAAAAGCTGAAGAATTAAAGCAGAAATTTTTGTGGAAATTACAATAAATATGAATAAAGCAGTTAAACTATTCAAGTAAAAGCACTGCACTAGGAGAAGTAAAATTAAGTTTTCCTTACTAACTAATGGTGAACAGGAGTGGGAAGAAGGAATCAGTTTGGCATTACTAACTCTGAGCTCTTTCAAGCTGGAAACATTGAACTTCTTGAGAATAGATCCACACTGAAATTGCATATATTTAGAATTACCTATATAAATAAGATAAATTTATCAGTAAATAAAGTCTTTGAAATTTACTGTAGTTTTTTTAAAAGTGAATTTTCTTAAGAGAAATAAAAATATTTATTTAAATGAGTAAAGGGAGTAAAATGAGTAAAATCTAGTGATAAAAGTAAATCAAAAGAATATCAAGGAAGTTAGACAGAAAAATTTAGATATTTTTATTGAAATGTTAGTTTTCATTAAAACTATCTTGTCAACAAGAAAAGTGTGTTTTGATAAGTGAAGTTAGACAGAATGTAAAATGAATCTGATATTGTGAAATTTTTGCTCCAGACTTTTGGGTTTGTTGCTAGAATTTCATGATTTTTAACTATGTTTATTGTACATCTTTTTACTTATATATTTTTTGAATGTCTGTATACATGTATTTTTACACTTATTTCTTTATTTACTTATTGTAAAAGAATGGAAAGACAAAAGTAATAGAAACAATACATTAAATTAATCAAAATATACTGGGGGGATTGTAAAACTCAGTACAATATTACAATATAAAAAATATACAAGAAAATAAGTTGTCTTCATTGTTGTCATGTCCAATCACCAGGAACAAAGTAGTGTTCCTTTGCAGAAAGGACCTTTTATTAGAGGCTATGCTGCGAAATTATGTAAAGCAGTTAAAAAATTAGTTTCTTATATATTTTTTTATATTGTTAACATACTGTCAGCCATTAAAAAACAAAAACCGTAATGTTTCCAGCAATAAAAACTATTTAATAATAACGTTTTCGACTGTTTTAAACAGCCATCATCAGTTACAACGAACTTAAACAAAAAAGAATGCAGAAAAAATAGAACACAAGCAATACAAATATTTAAAATTCAAAAATAATTCCAAAGTAAAAAATGCCGTCGTATATTAGAAACTAACAAAACTGCGCATGCGCTAAATATCGTAGTAAGAATAAAAATAAAAACAAATAACAAAAATACTTCCGCAAAAATATTTCTATTACAAGAAAAGAAACGTTATGCATTTCGGTAAAACGACTTCCATGCCGTGGATAAAGCATCTGCATCCCTATGGTTAATGCAACCCGTGTTAACGTGGGCTTTGTATATTTCCAGCTTTTCTAGATGTTTCAGCATTTGTTTGTTGGTCGTGGCCCTGATAATAGATGCTTTGTCCCAATGAACGTCGACATCTTGATGCTTAGCGAAAGCTGCTAGCACAGTAGAATCTAAGCTCTTATTGATGGAGTATCTATGCTCCTTAAGCCTCTGCTTTAAATGTCTCATAGTTGCACCAACGTATACCAGATCTGTGTTAAATCGGCGATCTTTTAAAGGTATAGAATATACCCCCGTCTTAAAACTCTGGTTTTCTTTCTTCTTGTCGTTTCTTAATAATCGATATACTGTAGGATTACGCCGATACAACACCTTCATGTTGTTATTTCTGGCTACTTTCTTAATCATCGTGTGCAAGAATGGAAAATAATTGAGAATCACTTTTCTTCCTTGATTCATAGGAGGAAGCTGCCGATTTTTTGCCTTCCGAAATTTGTCGATAAGCCCATCAATCTCCTTACTCCGATATCCGTGTTGTAATGCTGTAGTGCGGATGTAATCTAACTCCTTGTAGGTGTCAATAACACTGGTGCAATGTGTGTGAGCACGTTTGATCCAGGCGTGAAAAGCTGCATACTTAAAATTCATAGGATCGAAAGAATTTTTTGGTATAATAATGGGCTGATAGCTGGGTTTTCTATAAACGTCCGTCCATATTTGACCCTCCTTGCATGTGATTGAAAGATCAAGGAAATTTACATTAGAAGCACTTTCTTGGTCCAGCGCTAAAGTCAAACCATACGGGTTTTTGTTGATTTCTTGAAGGAACTGCAGAGCGCTACTATTATTTTTCCAAAGGATGAAAACATCATCAACATATCTTGCATATAAAATGATTTGGTGTTGAAAGAAGGGTATGACTTTGTTTTCCAAGCGACGTAAAACAAGCTCACATAAAATAGAGGACATAGGGCTCCCCATAGGTACCCCTCTTTCTTGCAAATATGTTTCATCTTCAAATTCGAAAAACGATGTGTAACATATTAAATTTGCAAGCTCCAAAATGCTGGAATGGTATTTCGTTGCATTATCTATATTAGCAAAAAGAAAGTCTCTCAGTTCACAAAAACACGGCGGCAGTCTTATAGACGGAAACAAGGACTTAAAATCCATCACTGTCATATATTCCTTATCCTTGAGTGTAATGTTGTTGAGTTTTTCCACCAGTTGCACTGCGTTTTGTATAGCATAGGGGTATTCTTGAATCTTTGGCCGGATAAACTTGACAAGCTGCTTCTCAATGGCAAATGTAGGGGATCCGCACTTCTCTATTACAGGGCGTATTTGGTAACCAGGCTTGTGCGTTTTACCAAAAGCGAAAATTCTAGGCGTTTTTGGAGCCTGTAAAACTGAATTATGCATACGTAAAATACGAGCCAACGGGGTTAAAGAGAATTTCTTGACTCTTTGCTGCAGCGATTCCATATATTTGTTGGGAGCATGTTGACATTCGGTGGTTCTGATGTATTCATGTAATTTATGGTTATACGAGTCACGTTTTGTAAGGACAACACCTTTAGATTTATCTGCTTTAATAAGTACTATATCATTCATTTGTAGCCATTGTCTTGACATTTCAATGCAGCTGTGGAAACGTCTTGCTTCTAAGTTAGACTTTCTTTCATTTGCGGAGCTAAACCTTGCTTTCCATCTGATGTAATCTTGCCCAGTAGTATTCATATCCTTGATAATTAATTCAATATTTGGAACAATATCCTCAGGCCTTGGTACAGTAGTAGGAGCATAGAGAGGGCCATATTTTAGAGCTTCAAAAAGACACTTTGGAGGAGTGATGTTATCCCAAGCTGTTACAAATGTATTATTTATCAAACGAGGTTTGACGTTCTGCCCACGTAGTAACCATTTAAGTTTTTTGACATAGTTACGTTTTAAGTTTCTTTCGAAGGAGTACGTTAAGCTGATCATTCTGCTGTTGACATCCTTCAGAAGCAACGGGTCTTGCTCGTAAAGGTGATCTTCCAAGCGAATAAGCTCATGTAATAAGGCATAATAACGCCTTCTAGAATACCTGATGGCTTTGTTAAGGCAAAGATGTTTCAGTTTTGGTAATAAAGACTCACACCCTACAGGGAGACGTATCCGATAAATGGAATTCGGGAAAACATTATTTAAGCGGCATTGCGAAAGGAATTCAAACTTTCCCTTTGCTTTGTATAGCTTGATAACAATTCTTCTATATATCTTGGCCGGCGTAGCCATGAAGTGCAATAATTAAACTAGTACTGGAAAGATAAACTATTAAAAAACAAAAACCGTAATGTTTCCAGCAATAAAAACTATTTAATAATAACGTTTTCGACTGTTTTAAACAGCCATCATCAGTTACAACGAACTTAAACAAAAAAGAATGCAGAAAAAATAGAACACAAGCAATACAAATATTTAAAATTCAAAAATAATTCCAAAGTAAAAAATGCCGTCGTATATTAGAAACTAACAAAAATGCGCATGCGCTAAATATCGTAGTAAGAGTAAAAATAAAAACAAATAACAAAAATACTTCCGCAAAAAAGTAATAGAATTCTTTTCTTGTAATAGAAATATTTTTGCGGAAGTATTTTTGTTATTTGTTTTTATTTTTACTCTTACTACGATATTTAGCGCATGCGCATTTTTGTTAGTTTCTAATATACGACGGCATTTTTTACTTTGGAATTATTTTTGAATTTTAAATATTTGTATTGCTTGTGTTCTATTTTTCTGCATTCTTTTTTGTTTAAGTTCGTTGTAACTGATGATGGCTGTTTAAAACAGTCGAAAACGTTATTATTAAATAGTTTTTATTGCTGGAAACATTACGGTTTTTGTTTTTTAATAGTTTATCTTTCCAGTACTGGTTTAATTATTATACTGTCAGCCTTTCTAAGTTGAAATTTATGTATATATTTTTAATTTTGGCTTATCAGTGAACTTTTTAACTGTTTTACATAATTTTGTAGAAATATAGTCTCTAATAAAAGGTTATCTCTACAAAGGAAGACTGTTCTGTTCCCGGTGATGGACATATGGAAATGAAGATAACTTAGTTTCTTGTAAATTTTTTATATTTTGAATATACTGTCAACCTTTTTTAATTGAAAATTTAGTACAATATTGTTATAACTTATCAAATATTCAAAATGTTTGTTACTTAAAATTTTTTTAAATTTATTGAATTGAAGAATATCATTTATAAATAAGAATTAAAATAGAAAATTTGAGTTTTAAAATATTGTAATATAAGTACAAGTAGCACAGATGCAAAATATCAAAACATAATTTTTTTTTTTAATTTTGTAAGTGCATTTATTTATTATGACAATATTAAATTTAACAATCATTTACTACGGGAATACTTTAGAAATTCTCAATTAGAATGATTAATACATTGTTGAATTAAAAGTTTTAATCATAAAAACTGAAATTTAAACTAAAGAAATATTTATTTATATAGTAATAATTTGAAAGAAAACTAAGTAAGTTAATAACATTATTTGACACTCTTATAAAAAAAAAAAAAAAAAAAAGATATTTGTTTAAAAGTATAATAAATGATGATTGATTAATTTTATAAAATTTATACATGAATGCTTCTTTATTGTTAAAGTTTATTTTGTTTCTGTTATTTGTATTGTAATTTACATGCTGTTGTTTCAAATTAAAAGTTTATACTGTTTAAAAAGGATTAAGAGAGCCACATAAATATATTTTCTTATTAATTTTTGTCTGTCCAACATTTCTGTAGTAATAATAAACGATGCTTTTAGCCCATGACTATAAATTAGATAGAGTTAGATAACCTAATAAATAGGATTTAACAATTTGGAAGTACACCAAGGTCGACAGAAAGAAGGACCAGATCTTTTACAAAAAGGTTAGTCTTTAATAATCACATTTCAAATTTAGGTAAGGATGCATTTCGGGTACAAGGACCCCTCATCAGCTTACAAACACATGGCACCAACATAATAATTATAACACTAATTTGTATTGGTTAACTATTAGGTTTGGTTTTTTTCACTTTGTCATCTCCTGACCTTTTCTTGATTAATTGTAAGTTATTACTAATTAATTTAATTAAATTATCCCCTCAGAATGTCACAATAGCAATAATTATAAATATTCTTATTGTTTATTATATTCGATATTAGAGTATTTCTATTGTTTATTATTACACTATTGTATTCAACTAGTGCAATTTTGGTTCATGTGCATTAATTGCTAGATTAATTAATCATGTTAAGCAAGGTTTTCCAGTAGTAATTTTTAAGGGCTTGAATTAAGGGCTTATATTTATATATATAAGCCATATTAGAAGATAAAATCATTAAGCTTAATAAAAAAAATACTGTTGTGTTCACTTAAATTCCACTTAACAGAGCATTGGATAAGGAGCAGTTTGCTTAAAAACTTTTCCATTTTCTCAATTTTCTTTCCCATGTTTTACATTAGTAGGACCCTGTTAACAGAGCAGACCATTTAAATGAATGTCATGTCAATGGAATATTTTGGGGTAGAAGTCCTCATAAGGGCATCTATTCTAAGGAAGATTTATAAAACGCTATTTTTAATCTTACAGCACGTTTTATACAATTTAATTTTATACATAAATAATACAATTAACAAGATATTGATCATCATATAAGAATGATTAATATCTTGGTTTAAGTTTTTGTTTTTTTCTTCAGATTCAAATGAAAAAATTTCAGCTATTGTAAAAACTCATGTTAACTGATCAATTATCTGCTTAAATTGGGAAATAGTATCATTTCATTCAGTTGTGTTAATTGATTATTGTATATATCAAAGTCTCATTAAGTGGGATTTTCTTGTATTAAACAAACAATGTAGTAAACAAACAGAACGAATGCAAATTATTTTAAATACAGGATCATATTTTAATGTTTTAAATTATATGTTATAAAATAAAAAATAACAAGCAATTTATTGTCAGAGTAATATCGTCATAATGCAGGATGAAATTTTTAATTATATTTTTAATTAATTTAATTATAAAATATGCGTTCTCACTCAGATTATATACTGTAGTGTCTTGTCCCTGTACATCATACTTTTTCCTTTCACAATGGAGTCGTGCTAGTCATCTAACACTTTTCAGGGAAAAATTTTTGAATTGAAATAATGTGACTTTCAGTTTACATTGGAAGTTCATATATAGCTAATTGGAGCCTTCTGTTCCTAAACCTTCCTTATCTAGTCTTGAATTTCATTTATCTAACACTGTTCTCAAGATTAAGGACAACAGTGGAAATTTATAGGTCTACAATTTTTTCAAATTGCAGCCCAATAACTGAATGCAGTAAAGTAACATCTTGCTGTTCTGGAGGGCCTGGATTTGCTCTGTGTTTGTAGTTTCAGAAACTTTTACAAATAGTTTGACCATACTATGTATAGGGCACCATCTCTCATTACTTGCTATCCTCGTTATAAGATTGACTAAATTCATGTTTGATGTGAAAGATCTTTCTTGTTGGGATACCAGCTATATTCCAATTAGAAAAATTTGGGAATTCCATAATCCTGCAGATATATAGGAATGCTACTGGTAATTCAACAATCCAAAACTACGGTTTAATTATGTTTATTTTGGTTGATTACATACATAACTACATGTATTTTGGGCTGACTTACATTTTATGGCCTCTCATTAGTAATTAAAATTAAGAGCTAGGTATAAGTACAAAATTAATTAAACATAAAAATGATAATACAACTGGATATAATAGTAATATCTTACTTTGTATTGAATCAACCAACTTCTTAAAAATGAAAGTATGTGAACATGATATTTCATCAATACATACAGCAAATGATACAAACTTATACAGTACATTAGATTATGGATGTTTTCTGCAATTGTAATAGGCTGTTATTCTTTAAAAGTGAACTTTATGTTGTGTTAGAGCAGTGTTCCACAACCTTTTTCTACTTGCAGCACACTCATGACTCAACATGGCACACCAAAATGTTATTTCCCTCAAAAACATATATGATACTATTAATAGAATTACGTAATGCTACTAACCTATTATTATTATTATGTTGGGTTATGTGAGTTATACTTGGTTAACACCGGTGGCTGTGTACTATGCCAGCCAAAGTCAAGGCATAGTAACCAAAACAGAAATTAAAGAAGTGTATCAGTGTGTGTGTCTGTATTCAGGAATTTCTCACAATATGACATGTATTCAATATAGTGGCCTTCTGTAGTGTGATGTATGTGTTTCTATTCAATTGTAATGTGCCCAGGCTTTTGTGTAGTGTGTGTGGTATGACACCTGTAGAGGAGAGAACGACAGGTACAATAAGCACCCTATCCATCCTCCACAGATGCCTTATTTCCTGGGCGAGTTCTGTGTACTTGCTGACTTTTTCAGTGCATGCGTTTTGTACATTGTGAGTGTTTGGAATGGATATGTCTATAATGTATGTGATTTTATTGTGTTTGTCAATGAGTGTGATGTCTGGTCTGTTGTGGTAAATTGTTTTATCTGTGATTATGGCTCTGTCGTAGTACATTTTGTGCGTGTTGTTTTCCAATACTGTCTGTGGAATGTATTTGTAATATGGTTCGTGGATGTCTACTAATTTGTGTTTCTTTGCAAGCTCTTGGTGTATTATATTTGCTACTTGATTATGTCTGTGTAAATAATCTGTTTGTGCCAAGAGCTTGCAACCAGAGGTGATGTGTTGTATAGTTTCTGGCATGATGTGACATTTTCTGCATGTGTCATTTGTGAGTGTTGCATCTTTGAGTATGTGTTTTCTGTAGTTTTTAGTATTTATGACCTGATCCTGTATGGCAATCATGAATCCTTCCGTCTCCCCAAAGAGGCATCCCCGAGCTAACCAGCTGTTTGACGCAGTTTTGTCAACAAAATCCTGGGCCAGGTCGTAAGGATGCCTGCCATGGAGTGCCTTTTGAGCCCACGATTGCTTAATGGTGTCTATGCTTTTTATATGTTGTGTTGTGTCCATATGATGTGAGTGTAAGTTTAATGGTGTGTTATTTGAGTCTGCTAGAGTTACTGCTTTATGTAATTGTGATATTTCTTGTTTTTTGTAGAAAAACTCTCGCAGTGACTGTATTTGTTTGTAGTGAAGGTTAACTATGTCAATCAGGCCACGTCCGCCATCTTTACGTGGAAGGGTTAATCTTTCTGTGGCGGATTTAGGATGATGTTGTTTATGCTTAGTAAGTGTTGTTCTTGTTTTCCTTTGGAGTTGCTCAAGATCTGTGTGAGTCCAATGTATAACTCCAAAAGAATATGTGAGTACTGGGATGACATATGTGTTTATTGCTTTAACTGTGTGTTTTGCATTTAATTGTGTTCTGAGAATAGCATTTAACCTACTTTGGTATTCTTTAATTAATCTTTGCTTTATTTGTGTATGTTCTGTTAGTTTGGCCTGTTGGAATCCTAAATACTTGTAGAACTCGCCCTCTTCCATGGATTCAATAATGTCTCCATTTCCAAGTGCAAAATCTTCTTTCTTCAGGATTCCTTTTTCTATGTGAACTGTTTTGCATTTATCTAGGCCAAATTCCATTTGTATGTCCTTGGTGTATGAATGTGTGATTTGTAGGAGTTGATGAAGTTGTTTTTGTGTGGATGCATAAAGTTTTATGTCATCCATGTACATGAGATGTGACAGTGTAAACTGTGTTGTTTTTTCGTGTCTGATATTGTAACCATATTGCGTGTTGTTTAACATGTTGGATAATGGGTTCAGGGCTAAGCAGAACCAGAGAGGACTCAAGGAATCTCCTTGAAAAATTCCTCGCCTAATAAAAATTTGGTTTGTTTGTATGGAAGTGTTACTAACCCTGAGATGTAGTGTTGTTCTCCAGTGCTGCATAGTGTTTTGAAAGAATGCAATGAGTGATGGATGTATTTTGTACATGTGTAGGATATGTAGCAGCCAACTGTGTGGAACACTGTCGAATGCTTTTCTGTAGTCTATATATGCCATGTGTATGTTTCTGTGTTGTCTGTGTGCTTGCCGTAGAATGACTGAATCTATGAGTAACTGTTCTTTGCATCCCCTGTGATTTCTACGGCAACCTTTTTGTTGTTCTCGTTAGAATGTCGTGTTCTTCAATATGTTTGTATATTTTGTTTGCGATACAGGATGTCAATAATTTGTAGAGTGTTGGAAGACATGTAATTGGTCTGTATTGTGTGGGGTCTGTGGTATTGTTGTTTTTAGGTTTCATGTAGGTGATGCCCTGAGTAAGAAAATTTGGCATGTCTTGTGGATTGATGATGATGTGTGTTAGATGTTTAGCTAGTTCCTGGTGCAGTGATGTAAACTTTTTGTACCAGAAATTGTGAATGTTGTCTACACCAGGTGTCTTCCAGTTGTGTGCTCTGTTAACAGTGTATTGGAAATCATGTATGTTTATTTCAGCACAGGGCATAGTTGGTATGTTGTGCAAGTTTCTGTTCTCCTCCTCGATCCAGCCTGCATCAGCATTGTGCGTGACAGCACTGGACCAAAGAGAAGACCAATATGTTGTGAGTTCTTCTTCTGTTGGTGTGCCACTGTGCTGTGTATCAGTGTTTGCTTTGTTATTAATTTGTCTGTAAAAGAGTTTTTCATTGTTTGTAAATAATTTATTTTGTTGTTTTCGTAGTGTACATGTTTTGTATCGTTTGAGTCTACGTGCTTTGGCAGCAAGTTTTTGTTTTAGTGTATCAATGTATTCTGTAATGCGTGTGTTGTGATGTTCGTGTTTTGTGTGTGTTTTTATTTTCTTGAAAATGTTTTTGAGCTGTTTCCTTAATTTGGGTGTTATGTTGCTTTTAGTGTATTGTGTCAGCCTGCCTAATTGCTGTCTAATGTCATTTATTTGTATTTCTATTCTTCTCTGCCAGGCAGGCTTGTGATAGTATTGTGTTTTCTGTGTATTTGTCTGTGACTGTACTTTCAGTCCATGGTGTGTCACTACTGTGACTGCCCCAGCATAAACTAATGTATGAATGTCTGCGAGTGTAGAAATTGAATGAATGTAGTGTGGTATTAAGTGAGTGTTTACATAATTTAGTGTTTTTCCTACTTCCTTTGACGTGTTGATTTTTGGTATTCGTGGTCGTTGTGTGGGATCTGTGCCTGTATATTTAGTGAGTGTTTCCTGAAATATAAGTGAGAGTGTATTAACTAAATCCATGTCTATGTTATCAGTGATGGACGAGGAAGTGTCTGTAGTATCATTAGTGGTAATTGTTGTATGTGTGTTATTATCAATGCTTGTTGCTGGATTATCCTGACAGGTTACATGATCTTCATTAATGTTAGATGTTTCTGTCTGTTGATGTATTTGATCAGCAACCTGTTGTTTGATAAGTTCAAGTGTTGTTTGTGGAATAAGGTTGTTGTGTATAATTGTTCTTTTTTGATCAACAACCCTTTGTTCAGTGACAGTGAGGTGAGGATATTGTTGTGTGAATTTATGGTGTAGTTGTTGTCTGTATGCTGTCATGTTTGTTTCAAGTTTTGTGATCGTGTAATAAGTACGGATGATAAACTCGTTCATTTCTACTGTCCATTTCATCCGTTGGCGTGGTTTTCCAGCCTTTGTGGTCTGTGGATGCATTGCCACAGAAACACCAAGGCTGGGTTGGTTCCTCACATCTGTTGAGGGCATTGCAGTAGCCATGCTTGGGCCGGTGCTGCTTTCGCCACCGGTAACCAGGGAGACTGTGGCCTATTTTTCGAACGTGAGCCTCTGCCTAACCCACGAACGCGGACCTTGTTAACCCGGGCGACGTCCGAGCCGGTATCACACTTTGATCTAGTTATCACCATAATAAATATCTCCACAGAATGTGGGTGTGGTCACTCTTAGCTTCATTTCTCCCCATAGACCTTACTGGCATGGGTGTCCCTACCAGGAGCTTGTGCTCCAGCCTGCATTGCCCTATGGATCAATAAAATTACTGGGCCTCCACCACGATCAGGGGCCTTAGTCTCGAGTTTTTCGTGTTACAACTCCCAACGTGTTGAACGTGTCACGTGGTACCATCTCACACACTGACGTCAAATCGGTAGTCTCGAGTTATAACTCACGTGCTTTCCTATCTCACCATGTGAGTTGCTACTCACATTGAGTCGCGCATGTGAGATCGCTACTCGAAAGTGAAAATGGCTGACAGATACGCAATTCTTATCGCTATTGAAGAGTTAGAAAGAGCCGAAAGACGTTGTTTGAGAAGGCAACGAATTTTCCGACCACAAATAGATGCCTTTGATCTACACGATGAACATTTTAGAAGATTATTTAGGCTTTCCAAGGAAGTGGCATTAAATTTAATAAATACACTTCGACCGACACTGAAAGAACAGACTAGAAGATCGGCATTAAGTGTTCAAACTAGAGTAAGTTTAAATTATTTTAATACAATACGGATATATGAATGCTAAATAGTCAATTATTAAGTTTAAATGATATTACGATATATTTATTTAAAATATCTTTCTCTAGTAATAATTGCATGAGTAAAAACTGCATACATTGTATGTCACTATAAATTGTAAAAAACGTTGTTAATTTTAGTAAAAGAATTAAATCTTTTAGAATTAAAATCTTAATGTTATCTTTAAATTTATGTTAAGAGTATTGTGTAATAGTATTTTTTATTCTGAATGAATTATTGCTAGCATTTATAAGTAAGTTTGATTCTATTTTATTTAACATGTATTTTATAACTGTTCATTAGGTTTTGGCAGCTGTAAGATTTTTTGCCTGTGGTTCCTACCAGTTAGGAATAGGCCAAGATTTTACTTTAAATATTAGCCAGAAGTCAGTAAGTCGAGCTATTAGAAGTGTTTCAGTAGCTATAAGGGATAATTTATTAAAGGATTGGGTTAGAATGCCATTCAATGTACAAGATCATGCACAATTGAAACAGCAGTAAGTGAATTAACAATATTGTGGCATTCTTAATAATAATAATAATAATAAATTGTACATTCTTCATTTTAGATTTTATGAAAAATACTCTTTTCCAGGTGTAATAGGGGCAATTGATTGTTGTCATGTAGCAATTGTATCACCACCTGTTGAGGATATCAATTATCCAGAGCATATCTATGTTAATAGAAAAGGATATCACTCTCTTAATGTTCAATTGGTAAATATTGCATTACTTATCTATCAAAATATATCTAGCAATTAAAAAGTTACTTTTGATATTTATTTTATTTTTATATTAAATTAGTAATTCATTGCTGAAAATGAATTAGCTATGAGCATATGCAATAAAGAATCAACCAACATTTTTTATTTTGATTCAGAACATCACAAAATATCATCTTACAAGAAAATGTTGGTTGATTTCTTATTGCATATGTGGATCCAATATTGGTATGCATTTAATTTTATGATACACTAACATTTATATAGAATTAATACATAATTTCATTCAATATACAGGTTGCAAACCTGTTTTTATGCGGGGATAGGGACCGGCATTAAAAAAAACGCATTAAAAAAAATCTCACGAAACTTCACGAATGGCTGTAAATAATAGTTTTCGCAACACAATTAAAAAAATAATTTTTTAATGCGGTCAACAGGGACCGCATAAAAAAAGTCTCACATAGAAAATAACTCAAAACCGTACGAAATAGAATTTATTGACAACAGATGTCAGCACTTGACTGCATCGTCTGGTCTATCGTCTGTTTTACATATTTTTGTCCAGGTGGTGTTTTGTTGACTTAAAAAGTAAATTATTTCATTTTTCGCATATTCATGCAATAATATTACTATAATAAGTGCATTTATGCTATAATAAGTTTATTTAGCTATAATAAGTCAACGTGAGACATGACGAATCGCACGAGACTATTCGCCAACTATACCGCACAAATTAAAAATTCGCATTAAAAAAATCGCACATAAAAAGAGCGCATAAAAACAGGTTTGACTGTACTTTTCTCAGATATGTGATGCAAACATGTACATTATGAACGTAAATGCTCGTTTTCCTGGTAGTGTACATGATGCATTTATATGGAAAAATTCGAATGTTAGGAAAGCCTTTCAGAGATGGCATAACTGCAACAGGAATGCACATACTTGGCTTTTAGATGATGATAAATTTAAATATATTATTATAGTTGTTAACATCAAGTCTCTGTTTAAATTTCCAGATAATTTATAAATAGTTTGTAGGTGGTATTTACAAATCATAATTAGCTTATCAAATTATGTATTGTATTTTCTAGGTGACAGTGGATACCCTTTGGAGCCGTGGTTGCTGACTCCACTTTGTACAACACCAGTACTCGAGCTGAAGTAAAATATAATAATTGTCTCACTGCAGCTTGAAGTATAATAGAGCAATGTAATGGACTCTTGAAAAATAGATGGAGATGTTTGTTGAAACATAGGGTCTTACACTATCATCCAGAGACAGCTTCAAACATTATAATTGCATGTGTTGTGCTTCACAACATTTGCATTAAAAATAATATTGCTCTGGAGGATAATGATATATTGCAACCAGAAGACCAATTACAGCATATCATACCATCAGAATTTGAAAATGCATCAAATAATATACTTTTTAATGAAACCAGAAGGATTCAACAACAACTGATAAGCTTGTGTTTTTCTTAAAAATAAAATATATATATGTCTGTTAAGTGCCTTTTTCAAGAATATTCAGATATAAAGAACAGAAAAATCAGTCTTTGAAAAACAAATTTAATTTGAAAATAAATAAATTATTATTCTAAACATACATAATTTATAATATTTGAGAAAATATATTTTGGGATAATATATCAACAATAGTAGTTAATGCTGTTGCAATTTTTTTAAATGAGTCTCTGTTTTCTTCAGATATGGAAAGTTCTTTCTCCATCAATTTAATTTTTTTCTGTTCTAGTTGAATAAATGAATCTGTTCTTTTCGTTGCTTCAGTTACTTCTTGTTCAGCAGAAATGTGTTTTTTTCTTTTTCTTCCTTTTACTACAAAACATAAATTCACATGGAAAATTTACTATAGCTATAAAATAACTAAAATTAATTAATTCTATAAAATTAATTCTGTTACACTAAATCTTAACTTTGTATATTAAATGACTTAATACTATGCAGTTCATTTATAACAGATTCTATAAATTCAGTTCTTATAATTAATGCTACAGTTGCTTTAATGTAGTAATTTGAAAATATTTTAAAAATTGACTTACACTGACTCTCTCCTTTTGATAAATCTGTATATTCACTATCTTTAGATAAATTGAAAACAATTGAAAACCATAACAAATTTTTGTGTTATAATTATTTTGTATATGAGATTATTTATTTTGATGCATACTAACCCTTTTCAGAATCAGAAATAAAATTTATTCCTGTCACAGTGATATTTTCAATTTCTGGCAGTGCTGTAGATTCCTATTATAATAAATTACATTTTAAAAATATAAACAGAGATGATAGTAGTACTGATAGAAATTTCAAAACTTATTATTAATACTGCCCATTAGATACAGAAAAATAATGAAGTATAACATTTTTTAAAACATGTTGTTGATCTTTATTCATTTTAAATTTAAAGACTATTATTCACCTCAGTCTGCAATATGTTTGAAAATTCTTCAACTTCCGATTCCACAGTGTTTTGCTGTCCCAAAACCACTGTATCTCCCATTATAGAAATAATTCTTTCTTGTAAAGAAGATAATTTTTCATTCGATTCTCTGCCACCCCCAGTCTTTCCTCTGCTATTTTTTATTCTCGATGCCTTCTCTTTCGCATTTCTCTTCATGTCAAGCCAGCACTAATAAAAAATTTTATTTCATGAAATTATACAGCAATTTTTCCAAAAATAAAAAGAAGTATAATTCATAGAAAAACAGAAGGAATTAAAATGATAATAAATTATATGTATAAATTATTAAGAGCATAGACACTATATTAAGATTATTTATTAATGAGAAGTGTTAAGTTCGTTGAACAATTTAAGAAACAGATCAAAGAAGAAAACTGAAGAAAGGATTAAATTAAAATACTTACTTTTTTCCATTCCACAACGGATTTTTTTGCTCCAAAGCACGCATTTAATTTTTGAACTAATTCCTTCCACATATCTAATTGCTTTTTTCTAGTAAACTTGTTGTCAAATTTTCCAGAGTTAATTTTCTTGTTGTTTTCAATGTATGTGACTAATATTTCCTTCTGTTCGTCACTGATTTTTTTAAATAAAGCATTGGAGGTCTCCATTTTCTTTATCGCTATAACACAAAAGTAACTGCAACACGTGCAAACTAATTCACGTGGATTTGTTTACAACTTGTTACAGTTAAGATGATTGGTCAAATCATTATAGTCGCAAACCCAGATGCATTGTAAATAATCCCATCATGCTTAACGACATACGTAACCAAGTGAGTATGACGTATTTCCTCTCGCTTTTCGAGTCCGCTCGACTGGGTCTAACTCGAGACTACCGATTATGTGAGTCATAGTAACACGAGTGAGTTGAATGACGTCAATTCGAGTACAACACGAAAAACTCTAGACTAAGGGCCCAGGTGGTGACCACGGGAGAGTTATTATTATTATTATTAATTAATTAAACAGACATCAACACCTGTGATCAAATTTATTTTACATATAATTTCTTAGAATACATAAAATTACAGGACTTGTAATAAAGAATAAACAAACATCATATATTTCATCAGTGCTGCAGCAGAGAATGAAATACAAGCATAAGAAACACAACAACTGTGATAAAAATATATAAATAAAACTTGAAATTAACAGAATATGTAAAAGTTCATGTCAGACCTTTCACCATGTGACAGCACACTGGTTGTGGAACACTGTGTTAGAGTCTAACCACCTCGTGACCAACAGATTTACTGCTCCCTGATCTACCCACAATCAAGGGATGATGTCATATCACCTCTTGGTGATTTTTATCTCTTCACATGTATTTAGCAGATTGTTTTCATGTAAATTATTTTTGATTGTTATGCGTTCTTTAAATTTCCTTTTGTATGTGTCCTTTTCATGATGTAAAATTGTAAGGCAACCCAAAATGCATCTAGTTATGTATGTAATCAACCAAAATAAACATAATTAAACCATAGTTTTGGATTGTTGAAGTACTGGTAGTATTGTTATACACCTGCAGATGATGCAATATTATGGAATTCCCAAGAATTTTCTAATCTCATGTTATGCCTACAGGATGGAAAGAATTTAAAAAATTAATACAATTATAAAATTTTGTAATGGTAATTTTTAAAATTGCTTTTTCAATTACATATTTATAAAATTTTAATGAAATACACTTTTTTTTATTTTAGGAATCAAAAAAGATTATTTTCTACTATCCAGATAAAACAGATTTAGACACAAGGATAAAAAATATTGGACTTTGTGAAGCAATCATTAAATTTTCTGAGTAATTTTCATTTAGTTAACTCTTTTCTGTAAATACTGAAGACTTTTAATGATAAATATTATTATTATAATTATTCTTTGATATTCACTAAAATTATTTTCAAAATTTTGTAAAAGTTTTATTAATAAAATATGAAATGTAAATATTAGAAACATTGTTTACAATTTTTATTTTTGATAAATACAGTCAAGTTCACATAAGTCGACATAGGTATAACTCAACACCATCAGTTAAGTAATCAGTTTTCTGTGGCTTTGACCAACATACATAGGCATTAATTTTAAAAAACTTTGGTTTACTCAACACTCTTTAACTCGTCACCACTGGATAAGTCAACGTACTTTTGCTGTCCCACACTTGTTTAGACATCCGATAAGTCGACTCCCCTCCTGAAAAAAATGAGTTCACATCACACTGTGCGGTGTGAACTCATTTTTCTTTTAGGAGGGAAAGTTGACTTATTTATTAATAAGTACTGTATGTATTAATAAAAATACCTTAACATTTTATGTATTTTTATATATAAAATAATAACAGATAAACAAAAAGAAAATATACAATTTATATCAACGTCACAGCAGAATTCAATTTTGCATTTTCTCACATCAAACGTTATTTGTAGCACCTGTTTCACATTTGTTAAAAATGAGTGTCCGAAAGCTAACAATGCTTCTGCTGAAGGAAAAATACAAACTTGTTTATGAATTTGAATGTAAGAAAACTTCGAATTTGCAAAACAAAAAACAAAACCTTTCAAGACTAACATTGGTGGGAATCCTGAAGAAAAAAGAGGAAATTAAGTAATTGTTTCTTGGATTTTCATCACGGCTGTCTCGAAAACACCAGAGAAAGTCGCCATACAAAGATGTCGAAGATGCTCTCGTACGTTGGCTAAGCAAATTCATTCATCAAATCTTCCTCTTTTGGGATTGATACTGAAACAAAAGGTGATGGAAATTGCTGGGGTTTTTGGAGTAGAAACCAACTTTAGTGCCAGTGATAGATGGTCAGAGAGGTACAGTACATTGCACTACTGTATTTTCCTAATTGTAGTTTTGTGGTTTTTTTTTCAACTTTGCTTTAGTCGTCACATCGATAACTCTGCACATTTTCACTTTCCCTTGGGGTGTTGACTTATGCAGACTCGACTGTATATCATTTTAATATTTAATTTGTCTGATAATGTATTTAATTTATGATTTTGTAGCACTTTTGCCACTCAAAGCCCATGTGAAGTTCTTCACACTAAAAAGACTAGACAGCTCTTTCTACAAGCAGAGAAAAATTTCTGGATGGTTATGGTATGAGAAAAGATAAATATAAATTAGATTATTTTTAAAATAATATAATTAATATAAATTTTGAGAAATTGTAAATAGTTAAAAAAATCTAATTGATAAGTCTGTTTTCCTACAGTACAGTTTCAGTAATCTCACATATATGGGATCAGAACTGTGTTGGATTAAAGAGTCAGTTTATTGCCAGTTTAATTGGAAGCAAGATAATACAATGTTTAATTATTTGGAAAGACACATCAATCCTTTTAAAATAACTTTCAGTTATCTTCTGTTTCTTTGTTGTCTGAGCATGCTGTCATCTCTGGTAATCATTGTTGCCAACTTGATGGATTTCCAGTTAGTTTACTGTGAAATTGAAGCAACCTCCAGAAATATACTCAGAAGTACAGTATTTTGATGGGAAATATCAGGAAGCTGATTGTTATTTTATACAGTATTGTGTTATAAGATACTGTACCTTTTTTGAGCAGACTAAGATCAAGCGATGAGCCTGACAATCTTTAATATCTTGTTTCCTTTGTGTTTGACTTGATTTTATGCAATGTTTAGTGTGAAGGTGTACAAATTTAGTAGTTTGAATTAGTGGGAAGCTTGTCTATGATATAGCAAGTATCAGTTAAGTGGATGTGTCAAACTACCAAATGGTGGGTTACAGAGATTATACTGTACTTGAGTTTCTGTGAAAATTTTGTCATTTTGTTTAATACTTTTTTATTTTTCTTTTTAATACAAAAAAGGCAATATCAAAGAAATTTCATATAATTTTAATCATTATCATTCTTGATCATTATTATTTTTTTTATCAATTTTTTAGTCTTTGAGCATTCCTTTCCAACAAAAGCTTAGAGATGGTCAGCTGTATCCAGATTACTATGCTGAGGAAGTGCAAGACCATGTTTTTCAAGCATTGTTAAAGGCATTGTATAAAATGTTCAGGGTAAGAATAATTAAGTCTAACAAGATTTTATTTCATTTTATTTATTTTAAATTTTAATTTATATTCTATAGAATCTTTCAAAATTTTAAAATAATATGTTTTTTCACAATTTATGAGATTTTCAGCAATTAATATTTAGTAAAAATCCATTTCTGCAAGCATGTCCCTACATAGTATTTATAACATTAAATAGAAACTATTACTTGCTAAAAATAGAGAGAGTAGGCATTTATTTACATTGAATGTAATTTTGCTAAATATATCTTGATTTTTTAAAATGTATACATCACTTTATAAAGAAGCATATCAATATAGCTCTGTCTAATTTATTTGGGTTTATTGTAAATCAAACTGTTATGTTTTTATATAAATTTTGCTTTTACAATTTCCAACTTAAGTATATTTCTTGATAAAATGATGATTGACATTATTTTTGGGCTATTTTAATAATAATTTATCAAAACTTTCACAGCAGTATTATACAATAAAGTAATTATTGACTAATTATAATTATTTTTGAACTGCATTATTATGTTTTGGGATTACTAAAAATATATATTTAATATTAATGAAAAGATTTTTAATACTAGTTATTTGTAATTATATATTTTTTATATTTACATAAATTATTATGTTAATTCAAAAAAATATATTAAACACATTTTCAGTCTAATTAATATATTATGGTGCCAAGTTTCATTACATTTCCATTATTTTATTACAATTATTTTAATAATGAAAAACAAAGTGTAAAAATGAAGCTGTTTTTTAAATTTTTTTAAACTTTGGAGTTTAAAATAAATTTCTTTCTTTTCTATTTGTTCTTTATATTTATCTGTTAAGAGAAACCTGTTTAATTACAAATTAGTGATGTTTGTAGAGTATAATAATTTTAAAAATTTTAATTCTTCTCTCCTCCTTTTGTTAAAATCTCACAACTGTTGTTTGACTAATAGCCCTCTAAATATGAAGATTATATAGAGTGCTTCTAACCCTCTACATAATCTCTGCTCAACAATTACTGTCTCCTTCAACTTTTTATATCAATTCTTCATTGTCCAGCTATTGCTTTACTTCTATTACAGTAGAGCATTGATTATCCGACTCAATTGGGGACTGGGGTTGGTCAGATAACTGAAAAATGGATAACCGAAAAGTATGAAAAAATATATTATTAGTATAGTGTTTTAGTATATCCCATGTAATTGGTATATTAGTATATCGCTATTAACCTACTTCGTGTTAAATTTTCATTGATGTCTAACAAATTTCATTGAAGTCTAACAAAATTTTTTTTTAAATAATAATCATTGCTGTTGTATCATTAAAAATTATTTCTTTATTTTGCACAAAATAAATACAAAAATAAAGAAAAACAGAAAATTAAGCCTGATTTAAATACTGCCTCCCTTTCAAGGTCGAGTCAGTGTTGCCAGCTAGAACATGCAAAAATTTAACAAAAATAATATTAAAGTAGCCAAGACATAGCCAAATATTGTAGCGCCACATCACTAGCGGACATTTGAATTTGCCGACTAGAATGCGGTCAGTTAACCGATGTGACAGTTGATCGGGGTTTTGGATAATCGACGCTCTATTGTATTCCCTTCTCTATTGCTCTGCTCTCTCACTCTGTTTCATTTTCATCTCTTTGATCATCTTTTAAACTATCATCTAACTTATCCCATCGTTTTCTGATTCTAAAGAAGACTCTCTTTCATATTAAGGTTCCATTCCTGATAGTGTATCTATGAGAGCCCTTAATAAGAGAGAGAGAGAAATCCTCCTTAAGGACTTAGGAAGAGGAGTGTGCAATATACTAGGGGAGAGTAGCAGTTGCTTATGCAAAACTCCTCAATCCTTCAAAGTATTTTAAGACATTAATGTTTTATAATTAAATTTTTTTTGAACATTGAATACTTTTTCTTCTTTAACAAAATGTTAATGATATTTTGTTTCATTTTATTCAGCAATAAAAAATAAGTCACAAAATATTTTATTTGGTAAACTTAAAATGTATTTCTTATATATATATATAACGTATATATATATAATTTTTTCTTCAGTTAATTATGGGAACTTTCAAACATAATTTAGAGCATGGAGGAATAGAGTACTTAAAACAGAAATTAGAAATATTTTATTTAAGGGTAAGAGTAAATTTTAAAGTCATAAAATTATAATTATCTGAATGAATTAAAAATTAATTATTTTATTCTTTTACAGTATTTACCTAAAATTAAATTCCATCAGGTAGATTTATTAGATGTATTCCAAGGAATTCAATTTCTACCTCTTGAAAAATATCCATTTCTGAAAATTCAATGTTTTATTAGCCTTACTGAAGCAACCTTCAGGTACTTAAAACTATATTTTATTTTAAAACAATTTTTGTATTCTGTTTTTAATAGAAAAATTTAAAATACTTTATTTCTTTTCTAGTCAGATAAAGTACACGGCCTTTCTTTATAATGATCAATTAGTTTGGTGAGTATCACACTTATCAGTTCATTAGCTTCTTTATTGGCATTGTTATGATAGCAGGTACTGGTTCAAAAACCAATACCTGCTATCATAACAATGCCAATAAAAAATACTTTTTTCTCTAGCAATAGCTGAAATTTTGGTTTTATTTTATCACAAACATATTAATCTTTATGACAACTTAATTTTTTTCAATTATTCTATTTGCATTAGTAAAAAGCACAAAAATTGAAAGTAAAATGTTTAGTTTCTATTTTCAAAAACTAATGTTAAAACCAATTTCTCTAATATCTTTTCTTCAGAGCACAAACTCATTTTCCATTGTGTAAATGGCAAGAACTAACTTTTTAAGCTTCTCTATACAATATTTAAATTTAAATAAGCTGTGCAGCAGTCTATGAAGAGGGAATTTTCAATACAAAAATGAATTAATAAATATATTGGTTTCATTACAAGTTATGAATTGATGACATACACAGTCTGTTAAGAAATTTTAAGATCACTACATTTTTTTAGTTTTTTCAAAACCAACATTATTTAATGGTCAATTATTATTCTCAGTGAAGTAAATACAATAAATAATCAGGTTTTGAACAATTAGTTCAACAATCTTAACACATTTTAGTTATTAGTTTTACAAAAGTCAAATTTTCACTGTTAATAAATTATGAGACCACCACGAAAACAAAGATTTAGAAGTCATTTTTTTTGTTTATTAATACTTGATTGTTGCTTCATTTCTTTGTATCACTTCAAATAGCTTGTTTGGCATTGATTCTACCAGTTTTTTCAGTAGTTAAGTTATACCTTCTAACTTAAATCCCCAAAGGTTAATCAGATTTAAGTCAGGACTTCTTGATGGCCAAGGTAAAACATTAATTTTCTTTGCCTTAAGTCAGTCTTGAGTTGCCTTGAGCTTGCTTTTGAGTTAAGTTGGGGACATTGTCTTGTTGATAGTACCATTTTATTCTAAAATATGATCTAAATGGGTGCAAATGTTTTTCCAATAACACCTGATAATTTTCCGATTTTAATTTAATGATAACTTTAACAAAAACAAGTTTAGCATCATAACATAATGCTCCCCAAACCAAGACAGAGCCTCTACTCATTGGTCTACTAAACAATTCTCCAGATGCCTGTGCAAATCATGCCAATATGCATTATTAACATTTGGGAAGTCAAGATTGAACTTCTGTTCATCTGAAAACATCACTTTGTTCTACTCTTTTGGTCCACTCTAATCTTGCTTGTTTATGTACCAAAGTCAATTTGGGCTTACCCTTTAGTTTTATGTAACTTGCATTCTTGTTTTTCTTTAATGTTTTCCAAATAGTCAACAAGTGAAACTTTTTCTCCATTTTTACATGAAATCTCTCTTGTGGGCATGTTCTGTTGAGTTGCCAGACCAAAAAACATGCCTGTAATTTCATAATGACTGATTTTTTTTTACCAGGGGCCATTTTATGGTCACTTATCTCTTGTCTGTTTTTTCACAGATGAATGATATGAAAGTGAGAGAGAAAATTCATCTCTCAGACACAGTGGCGATTCTGGTCGTTCGTAACGATCTCATCTTCGTCGATGACGTCACGATACTACTAGGTTAATTATACATGTTTGGGTTATCTGCGCGCACAACATGGTATAGAATTTTAACTAATGAAATTTAAAAATTTTTGAAAATGCAGAGTATATAATCATTTATCATGTGGCAAGGAAAGCATGTAATTTCAACAAAGTTATGTTTTTTGTTTTATAACGTTTTTACAGATTGTAATGTCAATTTCTCTTAACAAATGAAAATTTTAATAACCTAAGTTAGAAAAGTGTGTGTACTTAGATATTCTTCAAAATATTACCATCTAATTAACTATCTAAGTAAGATTAACATTATATTCAATGGTTCAGTAATTGAAGTAGGATAATTGCAAAAAAAAAATGGAATCAGTGGCATTTCTGAGTAGGCACTGGAAAAAATCAGAAGCATTTTCTCTCTCGAAATATTCCTTCCTGAGATAGGGAACGTTTTGTAATGCAATCATATAGTACAAGTAGCATCAAGTTGTCCATATTGGATATAACGAAATTGAGGTGAAAGACAACTATCTGCTCATCTCTGATAAACAAGAGAAGTGAAGAGAAAAAAAAGTTGTCCAGAATTGCGTTTAGAGAGAGGCGATGATCTCTCAAGATGTAAACAAATAATTAGCCAATCAGCGACCAGCTAGTGAGAGACGACAGATGAGAGACAATGACCAGAATATGGCCCCAGATATCTTGTTCTGCATAATTTTAATTTTTTTAAAAAATATAATGAATTTCTGTTTTGAACCTATTAGACTAACTATGGTCCTTTCTGAGTAACCAGCACCAGCATAATAATAAATTTTTCCAGATTTCTTTTCCTCCTAATTTACTTCCTCCTGGTATGATGTTTAATCACAACCACTCAAAAATACACATGAGAAAATCATTATAATTAGTCATGTGACATCAAAGAAAACCAACAATCATGCGAGTGACAGAAATTTTTTGTAAAGGAAGGGAATAAGTCATTTTCTTACAGTGGTATCATAACTTATTAACAGTGAAAATTCGACTTTTGTAAACTAATAACTAAAATGTGTTAAGACTGTTGAACTAATTGTTCAAAACATGATTATTGTATTTACTTCATTGAGGATAATAATTGACCATTAAACAATGTTAGTTTTGAGAAAACTAAAAAGAAATGTAGTGGTCCTATAATATCTTAACAGACTGTGTGTATATATATAGCTCCCACTAAGTGTGGAAAAGAATTGAAATTGTTGTTTATTTAAATATAATACTGCAATCAATTTCTTATATTTGCTATAAGACCATTTACTTAAGTAAAAAAGTTATTTAAGATGGAAATAATGACTGAATTCAAATAAAAACAGTAAAGTTTTCTATCAAACTTTCAATCTATGAAAATAAAGAATTATCAAAGCTTCAAACAAACCCTGTTTTTAGTAAAAATATGCTATCTGTCTATGAGAACTAAGACATCTATATATATTATCATTGAAAATAGTTTCTCCCTATTCACTCTCTCATTAGATACTAACAAGTTTAAAATTGAATAAAGTTAAAGCACTAAAATCTTAAAATATTTTAAAGATTATTTAGAAATAAGTGATTTTTGTATTGCATCTACACTTTGGCAAATTGTTACTAAACATTAAGTTTTATTGACTATTATCATATATTTTTTTATATGCCAACTACAGTTCTTCATTCTAAACGTACTTTAAAATGTAAATTCCTTCTTTAGTTAATTTTCTTGAAGTGGTTTAATCTATATACTTACATAGATGTGTGTACAGTGTTGGTTAATGAATTAAGGATTTTTTCAGCTGACAGTTTTTATAAATTAATGAAAGTATCATTTTAGTTATTGTTTAACTATATTATTTTTACCAATATTATTTATTATTCTTGCTTCTAATAGGAGTGGACTTAATCAAGAAGATATGCAAGTATTATACAGGTTTTTGATATGCCATCTCATTCCATCATTTTTAGAATCTGAGCTTCAGCTTGGAGCTTTTTCACCTTCAAGGCCAACTTCATTTAGTTCTGGTCAACATTTTGGAAGGTATTTTAAAAAAAAGAGAGAAACTTTAATTAAATAATCTCAAAATTGATTTAAATAATTATTAATATTTTTAATAATTATCCACATTAGGTAGTAATTAAATTTAATGTAATTGCAGTGTATACAATATGATGTAAATTTAAGAATAATTTTTTCTAAAGTTTTGATTCTTATTAAACACTGCTTTCATGATAGATTTGTTGGCAGTAAGTTGACAGTTAAGAATCTATGTGAACTTGTATTTTTTAAAATTATGAATAAGTTTTAACCAAAATTTCTACATTACATAAATCTGAAATATACAAACTAATAAATTTGTTAATTATTTGAGTGTTTATTAATATACAGGGTCCCATCTGGAAAGTCAGGGAATTTATCTCTGGCTGCCTTGTTGATTTTTTTGCTGACAGTATGGTTGACTAAGAGTAACTGTCATCAGGCAGTAAGAAATAATGCAATGCAATACAACATATGAAAAGGGGTGCAAATATTTTCAGGACCCAAAATTTCTTTTAAGCATACATAAAATGTTGCCAAAAATTATTACACACATAATAAAATCATAATTTATGAACTAATTAATAATTATTATTACATAATTTGAAAAATTTAAATTAAATCATACATATAATTAAATAGGTCTACCATATAATTTGCCATGCAAAACTAAACTGATAAGTTAACAAAATACTTTTGTTAACTTTTTCATCACTTTTTGAATGATTATTTGTAGTTTTCTTCTTCCCAATGGAAAACTATGTTACACAAACTAGTGTGGGTTTTTCCTGGACACCTGTTAATTATATTGCCTTTAAATTTACTTAATGCGTTAACTGCCATCCGACATGCTGGCTGTCGTACTAGTTAGGGCCTCACAGAGCCCTAACTAGTATGCCCACAGGGCCGTAACTAGACTGCCAGCCATTGCCCAACATCATTATAATCAATGTAGTTTTACTCGAGGTTAAATTATCCAGGCTTCGTAAGACGTTGTTTTACATTCTAGTGATGGCTCTCGCAGACGTCTATGAAGTTGGTTTCTGACTGCCGACCATCGAACCACCCCGTGAGGTTCATGAAGGGGTTCGATGGTCGTCAGTCGAACCACTTCATCTGATAGTGTTTTTTTTAATAGTGAATAGTTAAAACAAGGAAAAAATATCGAAAACTAGTTTAATTATTCTCTTTTATTTCATATAAAGTAAATAATATCTATAAAAGTGGTCAGACTGCCAGCCGTCATATGGCCTCACAAAGTGGTCCGACAGCCGGCGGTCATAGTTTTTTTTAATAAAAACCTATTTTATATTTGATAGTGTTTTTTTAATAGTGAATAGTTAAAAAAAGGAAAAAAATATCAAAATCTAGTTTAATTATTCTCTTTTGTTACATATAAAGTAATTAATATTAAATATTAAATATCTTGTGGTCTTATAATCTCCGGTTTCAGGCCATATGACGGCCGGTTATCATTGATATATTTTTTTTATCTTCACTTACTGACTGTTATATAATGACTTCTATTTATATCATAATAAAATATTAAATATCAAATTTTCTCATTATGGCCTGAAAAAATGGAAAATATTATATTACAGTTAGCCTGATAAAATGCAAAATATCATATTACAGGTGACAGTTAACATGTTAAACTTATAACTTATCTGAGAAATCTTACAGAATATTTATTTATATGTGATGTTTGTTTTTTATTATAATAGTCAACAGTGATGGAACAGTATTATTAAATATTTGTAATTATAAATGTATTTATTCATTATAAAAATTTAAAATAAATAATATACAGTTATTTAATTTAGGTTTATGACAGGTCCTACAACTATTACAGATGGGGCAAACATTGATAAAGTTCCAAAAATATATATTAATAAAGATTCTAGTGAAGAATATTCTTTATTAGTGTACAGAGCCTTAAGTGCTACAATATGTTTACTTGTTGATTGTAAGTATATTTACTTTTCCTTGTTTGTATGATTGATAAATTTGTAATATAATTTATTTTGTTCTTTCAGCAAAATATCAGTTGAATTTAGAATTTTTCAAAAAATTGGATCAGTTTTTAGGTCCAAACTTAACATCTCTAGCCTCAGAAATAAGTGAACAATATTCAAAAACAGTTGGCCTGTGAGTACAGGTATTTGACCAAATAAAATTATTTATAGCTGTCTCACCTTAAATCAATATATATAATACTTGAATGTAATTATTAATAATCAAAATAATCTAAAATTAGTTAGTAGTAGTAATTTAAGAAATTTTATACCAAATATTTCATTATCTAAACTTTTCCACCTTGTTAACTAATAATTATATTTTATATCCCAACATTTATGAAAACCAGATTACTTTCAGGCTAGAATTAAGCTACTTTTTGAACTTTATAAGAAGACATAGTTGTTATTTTTCTAATTACATATAGGCCTACTTCCTGAACACTTTAAAGTATAAGCACATTTCAGGCATTAAGCTAATTAATAATTAATTAAATTATGGAATTAGTTTTAAGATAGAGTGTTAACACATCATTTGTGCTTAATTCTAGCCTGAAAATAGTTTAACTTTTTTAGATATGTTTGGCTATTAAGAATTGAACTTTAGTTACTGTTTGTATGAGGAACTTATTTCCATATGGATGTAAGTGCACATGGAAATAAGGAATTATGGTAAAAAGAATATATGTGTCTGTAAAAAAATATAAATTAGAGACTATTTTTTTTCTATTGTATATGGGCCTATTTGACACACAAACTTATTACATAAACAGTAGAGCTTGCAATGAGTAATATTATTACATTAATTCAAACATCATAAATTTGATGCTTATGTCCATTTGGAAATAAGCTCCTTATATGTGCATTTAATTTGATATCAAATTAAATGCATATATGAGGAACTTATGCTAATATTTATGGGAAAATGGTTTAGACAACATAGTGAAGATGCTTCAAATTTTATATTAAAAATTAATTATTTAAAAATTGAAAATGCTACTATTTTACTTGACTAATTTATCTTATAATTTGATTTAATGTGCTATTTTTTTTAATTTTTTCAAAAATTCAAACTTTTATACATATCAAGTCACAATATAATGTATGTATAACAATGTTTTTTCTTTTTTATTTGAATTCTTCAATGTTTCTAATTTTTTATAAATTCAGATTAACAATTTAAATAAAGCTTTTAAACTAGCATTATTAACAGGACTAACTTTTATGTAATTGAAAATTTTGATCACAGACTAGAAAATACTGATTTTCTAAATCTGTGATCCTGTTTTCTTCTTCTTCTTCTTCTTCTTCTTCTTCTTCTTCTTCTTCTTCTTCTTCTTCTTCTCCTCCTCCTCCTCTAGAATTATTTTCATATTTTAAAATTATAAAAAAAATATTTTTTAAGGATTTATTTATTTATTATTATTATTATTATTTTTACTTTTAATAATAGTAAAATTCAAGACTTAAGGTGAGACATAATGTAGAATAGACATTTTCTATTTTCTCTCAGAAATCTTACAATTAGAATAAATATTTTCATTTTTTAATAAATTTTATTTATAAATTAAATCAAAATATTATTTTTACTGTTCAGTAAATTGATACATTTCCATAAAAACAAAATATTTATTATTATTTTTTTTTCATCTTTATAATAAATATTTTATAAGGAATCTAAACATATTATTTGAAGAGTTTGGGTATAAAAGATGAAAACCAACACAAACCTAGTTTTGGGGAAAATACAAATAAATATTACTAAAAGAAACTGATTGTATGTGTTAAAAGGCAAAATTACAATGAACTCTGACTGACTTGACTTCTCTTTATGAGATTAAATTCACACTTTTTATAATTTCAGAAGATGGATATTAGGTAGAGCACCTATCAGCAAGAATAACTTTTGTTGGTTACCACTTTTTACATCTAAACACTTCATTTATAGTTTAAAAATTCACATTTACTTTAGTGTAAGAAAATCTTTTAAATATTGTTTTTTGTCTTTTAATATAAATGTATTTGTTTTAATTACATAAATTAAATTGAATTTTTTTGTAAATTTGTGTCAGTTTTTAAGTTTTCAAACTTATTTAATATTTACTTTGTCTGTAATAGAACTGTAAACTTTTTTAGAATACTACTAAGAATTAATAAGATTTTATATAAAATTATTATAATAAAATTAATTACCAATAATCAATTTAATTTTAAATTAGATTAATAATAATAAATCTGTATTTATATTGGAAATATTTGAAGATTTACTAATCCTTAGCCAATCTGACAATAATAATAAACAATGTGAAATATTTACTGTTTAGACTAGATATTTTAAAATATATTTTAATAAAGCAGAATAATAACAAAATTGTTATCCAGAATTCAGTCTGATACAAAGTTTCTTAATTCTGTATAATATGCCATACTTCTTATTCAAACTCACTGATCCTATTGCAAATTACCTCCACTATGGACACTAAGAGGGCCTTTTGTTTTTTTCATACTCATTATAGATTTAGTCAAGCCCACAAATTGGGGCAGCTGGATCATGTAGGATAGGATCTGACATATTGAGGAGAAATTTCACATGATAAATTCTAGGAGAGTTATTTTTCTGAATTCAGTTCTAGGTCCCCAGAGTGATAGGCTGAACCTTAACTTCCTATCTGACTTTCATTTGATCCCATTTATAAAAAGCAGAAGTGAGATTGTCATTTAACTCATGCTCTATTGGTCATTGTTAAAAATTTTTCAGCCCATTTCATTCTAAAATATGAATCAAAATACACTCACTATTCATATTTAGTGTAATAATCTTCAATAGCAAATTTTATAAAATAATTGTAACTGTAATTATTAGTTCTTTGATCATAAGCAAGTTAGTTTTTAATAATTTTCTAAAATTGTATTTACAGAACTTCCAGTACAGATCAACAGATTAAATATCATTATATGTATTTCAATCGCTTAAACTTGGCTGAAAAATCTACCATTCATATCGATGCCAGGAAAACAGGTCACATGTCATTCCCTCCAGAAATTATTAAGCTTTTAGCTGATATAAATTTTGATCTGTCCAGGTTTGTGTTTAATTAATAATTCAAAGATTTAATAATAATGAAAATATATAAACATATAAAGTTCATTTGTAATTTTTATACTTATTATTTTTAGACTAACAGATGCAGGTGAAATTATTGGGAAAACTGTAGCTGATTGTTGGGTTATTGGAAAATTATCTGAACAAAGAGAATTTTATGTTGTTCTTCAACAAAAAAATGCAAATATCATCAATGTCAGCGGTATAAATTTTAATGTTAAAAAATTTAATTTATACAAATACAACGAAATACTTTTAAAAATTTTATTAAATTGTTTAATTAATTTCTTTTTTGTTTTTGCTTTCATTTGCAGATGAATTGAAGAGGCTAAATGCCATCAATTTCCAGAATATATTCCTTGTAGATTAAGAATGGTTTTTACATTCACAATTTGTTGTTATTTATGTACAATTTATTAAATTAAAACATAGTTGAACCATAAGGAAATATTTTAATTATCATATTCTGTTAATATGATGTCTCAAATTGCAATCAAATAATTATTATTTAGATGTTTTCTTTTACATACATTCAGGTATTTATTGTACTACATTGTGATTACTTTTACTGTAAGTAAAATATTGCACCAGTTAATATAAATAATAAATTACATGCATAAGACAAAAAGTACAATATTTACAAGAAAAATAAATAAATTTTTAATTGAATTTATATATATATATATATATATATATATTTTATATTTTAACCTTTGCAAGGAACATTAATTTTGGAAGAACTACATCCCAAAACTTTTTCATCAAATACGAGTCTGATTGGACAGTCAAACATGTGCAGGGTAAATTTATTAATCCATTTGTCCCAATAACATTCGTAAAATTTAAAACAACTGTCTGGATGGCGGAAAAGACCTGGTCTTGTACAAGCTGTTTTAGAGTAATGATCAAGTTCAAACTTCGGTCCAAGTTCGTTTATGCTCTCAAACTTAGGATCATCATGTCCTTTATATGGAGAATTTTTCTTGCGTGGATTATAGTCGTCATCATCTGTTTCTGGTCTGTTAGGCACTCTGTCGGGAATTGATTTATATTTATCTAACTCACGTGAAATTTCTTCAAAGTCTGGTTTCTCTTTATAATTTTGATATCCAGTATCTCTGTTCTTTGGAGAAATATCACGAAATGTTTCAGGTCTAGGTCTGTAAGTTTGATATTTTTCAAGTATTGAGATATCTTTAGGTCCTGGTCTGAAATTTTGTCTTGGTCTATGCTTAGGTTCTGGTTCTGGTCTGAAATATGGTCGTGATATTTCTTTTTGCTCTGAATCTGGTCTGAAATATGGTCGTGATATTTCTTTTTGCTCTGAATCTGGTCTGAAATATGGTCGTGATATTTCTTTTTGCTCTGAATCTGGTCTGAAGTCATGGTCGTGATATTTCTTTAGATTCTGGATCCGGTCGGAAATATGGTCGTTTAAAATCATCTTGATCATAAAATTTGTGTTTGGGTGGTGGTGGTATAATTTCAGAATCTAGATCAGGTCTACGAAAATGAGATTTGATTTCTGGTTCAGGTCTCTGTGGTGGTGGACGTATTTCTTCATATTTTTCAAATTTATATCTTGTACTTGGAGGTAACTCTCTATCGCTCTGTTTGTAAGGAGGTACATCTTTGCAATCATCATCATACTTACTTGGTTTAAAAGATTTTGGAACAAAATCTGGAATTGGTTCAGGCTCTGGAAGTACTTTCTCAGGCAAATCTTTGAAACCATGATAAGAGGTTTTGTAACCATGATTATAATATTTTATAGGTCTTTGTCTCACATCTCCACTAACCTCAGGTGGTGGTGGTGGCGGCGGCGGTGAATCAATAGATTTTTCTGGGTCAGGTCTACGTGGCAGTGGCAATATATCTGGAGGACCATAATAGATTTGCTTTTCAGGTCTCTTTGGAGGAGTTGTTTCTTCAATAGGAGGCTCTGGATCATCAGGTAGAGGAAATTTTGCTTTGATAGGAGAAAATTTATCAACAATGGGAGGCTCTGGTTCAACTGGTTCGGGAGGAGGTGGTGGTGGAGGAGGCTCTTGTGGAATAACTGGTTCAGGAGGGGGAGGAGGAGGTTCTTTAGAAATAGCAGATTCTGGAGGCACTTGTTTCAAAACAATAGGTTCTGAAGGAGGACGGATATCTTTAATAAGTGATTCATATTGTAGTTTTCCAGGTGTAAGCAAGTGGGGTGAAATTCTTTCAAATTTATTGCCATTATTGATGATAAAAATATTAACAGGTGGTTGTACTGGAGGTTTCTCTTCCAAAAGAGGTATTGTTAAGATACCACCAGAATACTGATTTGAAATTAACTTTGAGAGATGAGAAAGTGGACCATGACTAAAGAGTGACTTGAAAGATATAGGACCACCAGTAGTGATTAGGCCAAAAAGTCCATGAAACATGTTTCTCAATCTATCAAAAGGCTTCCATGATGAAGAATGAGAATGTAAGGAAGGTCTCTTTGAATGATAATCAATGTGATGATGACTATTTGGATAATGATGTGGTGTAGCCCAATGGTGTTGATCAGGAATTCCGTATAAAGGATTCAAAGGAGGTTTAACTTCTTTAATGGGTTCGGGAAGTGGCGGATGCAACTTTCCAATTCCATCATCATATGAACCTGGATTAAATCCTTTAATTTCATCAATTTCTAGATTAGGATGTTTAGGTTCTGGTAATGGTTCTGGATCTGGTTTTTGTTCTGGTAAAGGTTCTGGTCGTGGTTTGTTTTGTTTTGAAAAGTGAATTAGTTTGTCAAGGTCATCATCTACAGATATTACAGGTATTTTATCGGGTTTATCATATATCAGTTTATCAAGCTCAGGATCAACAGGAATAATAGGTTCCTTTTCAGGTTTTTGATGAAACTTGTCAAAGTCTGGATCAATTGGTAAAATAGGTTCTTTTTCGGGTTTTTGTAAGAACTTATCAAAATCGGGATCAAAGGATAAAGTCCCTTTAGGTTTTTCGTAAATAATATCCAAAGGTTCTCTAGGTTTTTCATAAATAACACCCAGTTCTTTTGGAGGAAAAGGATTTTGTGAATTCCATTTTGCAGAAGTTTCATATCCACAACCTGGTACCAGCCATCTCCAATTACAAATATGTTTTTCTTCATCATAAGCCAGATTGTATGGGCATTTAAATTCATAAGCCGAAGGTACACCATTATCATAATAAAATTCGGAACAGTAGTAAAACCAACGACAGTTCTCTCTGTCACGAAAGTATCCCACACCAGGACAAACAAATTTATTTTTAGGAACATCCACTACTTCTCCAGATCCAGCACATCTTTCAGACCAAGAGGGCCAATTGCAGACTTCGTACCTCTCATCAAAAACCAACCCGTGCGGGCATTCGTAATGAAATACGGTAAACTCGTCGGAAAATTGGTGAAACTTCACACAACGATAAAATTTACCACAGTCAAATGGATTTTGATAGTAACCTTCTCTGGTACATTCTAAATCCTGGTCATATGGAGCTGCTATGCCAGACCTTTTTAAAAAGGTTTTAGTTTCAGATGGTTCCATATATTCTTTCAGATTATCTATTGAACTTTTGTTTGATTTGACACCCATCATGACTTGGTAAATGCTCCTAATAAGTGGATAATGGCCTCCTTTACAGAAATTACTATGGTCATCTTCGTGAATGCTGGATATTTGCACTCCTCCAAGTTTTCTCAGTAAAATGTACTTACTCTAAAAGAAAAAGATCAATTTGTAAAAATGTATTTGCAAACAAGCCTTAATTTGTAGACTTACTTTAAGTTTTAAACTTATCTCGTCGTCAAATGCTTGTCTAATGTTTCCGTTTGCAATGAAAGGCGACGTTTGATCCATTTCTCTTTGCAATGTCCAATTTTTGTTTCTTCTGTCTATGCAAATCTATATTTAAACAGAAAATATCGCATCATATTGAAAAATTGTCACGTGTACAAAAGTGGGTCTTCCTACCTCTGTGTATGGAACACGAATTGACGATTTAATTCTTTCGAGGGAAGGCTCGAGTTCCGTTCGGATGCCAAAAGTGGAAAGCGTCACTAAAATTTTACTTCTAGGAACTCCCCAACTCAATACATCATCGATGACGGATGCCTTTATTTATAATTATTTAAGTTTTAAACCTTTATGTATAATTGTACACAGGGTGGCCCAAAAGTTAGTTAATTATCAGGCACATGCAAATATAAATCAGAAACTAAGTTTAGAACAATGTACAGTAGAGAGTCGTTAATCCGAATCAATTGGGGACTGGGGTTCGTTCGGATTAGTGATCTGTTCGGATAACCGATTATGTGCGAAAAAAATATATTAACCTATCCGATGTTCAAATTTTTCTCCGTTGTGTGTCGCTTCGTGTTGAATTTTCGTCGATTTTAAGCGTAACGAAAATTTTTATAATAATAATCGAGGCTATTGTATCGTTAAAAATTATTTTTTTATTTTGTACAAACAAAATAAATATATTGAAGAATATAAAAACATGAAAATTATACTTTAGAAGTAAATCTAGTATCAAAAACGTTCGATTCAGCACGACACAGTCCGACTGAAAATCGTTCCGATAACCGGCGATTCGGATTAATGACTCTACTGTATTTTTTTTTTTTTTTACAGAATTGATGGAAACATAATTAAAAACACGGCAGTTGTCTTTGAAGTGGTTAACTGATTTTTGGGCCACCGTGTACATAAGCTTGCATTTATAACTAAACCAAATAGTCTTCAAAATTTGGTGTTATTTAGACATTTTTTGGGTCTAAAGAGTCCAAAATTTCAACAACATTTAGTCATCACATGCAGTAAATATTACAGGATACTTACAAGAGTTTCCAGGTCCGAAATCCTTCTAAAATCTTCTTTGCTCTTGTTAACTTTTGCATACGAATAGAAAATTGGCTGTATGACAACCATATCCAAATATCTGCAATTTCAAAATGTATAATTAAAACACTTGGTTAATGTGTACCTAGGTAGCCAAGATGGCGGCCGGGGGAATTTTTCCCTACATTCTAGACGGCGACGGGGAAAAATTTTTTCCCTAGAGTCGAGACGTCGACGACGTGGGGATTTTTTCCCCGTTCGGTTTCTACCCTGCGTTCGACGTTGCCGAGTATCCTGTAACCTCGAAACGGAGACGGTAGTGTGTAAATTTGCGACGGTAGAGGGAGCCTTTTCGTGACGTCGTGCGAGAATAAAATCGGCGGGAAATTCGTAGGGGTGTTACGAACGAATATGCAAATGCATGATCTGCGACGTGATTTCTGTTCATTTCTGGGCAATTTTATGCAAATAGACTAGTTTCCTGTTGGAATCGTTTACTGCTGTGTTGCGACGAATTGCGTATTGGATTAATTGCTGTTTTTTTTTTCGTAACGATATTTCATTTGCACATAAATTGCTATCGGTGAATATTTATTATTATTAATTCCTCCAGTATTACTAAGTATTGTTATTTCTTTTATTGCAATTTAATCCTAAAAGTTAGAGAACCAAGTAATCAGAAATTAAGGAAAGACCGTGTTTTTTTTTCCTCTCCTTACCTCCCCGCGTTTAGTTTATTGCCAATTGTCCGATAATGACTAGTTTTGCCGATTTGAGTTGCAACGACAAATTTTGGTCGAGATGCACTTCCCGTGATTTCTACAAGTTAATGGAAGACGACTTTTCGGAGCAATGTTTGCCTCCCCGTATCGATAACGCATCGAATTTTGCTGTAAAATTAAGCATACAGCCGACCGAGTCCGTTTGCATTCATTGCGATGAAGATAAGAAATGCTTCATATGTCAGGTGAACGACAGATCAGAAAACACTGTGAATTGGATCGTTTGTAAATACGTGAATTCCGGCAGTACGATAGTAACGGACGAATGGAAAGGATATATGCACATTGACGACATAGAAGGAGTAGCGGTCGAACATAGAACAGTCAACCATTCGAAAAATTTCGTCGACCCCCAAAGAGGAGATCATACTCAGAATATCGAACAATCGAAAAGTGAGTAAAAAAACTCCTCTTTTTGTTGTTTTTTATTGTTTATTTCGGTTAAAAAATCCGCGGAGTCTGCAGAGAAATTCAAGATGGCGGCCGGAACCGCGGCCATCTTGAATGCAGGGGAAAATTTTTTCCCCGTCTCAGTCTCCGAAGTAGGGAAAATTCCCCCGGCCGCCATCTTGGCTACCTAGGTACACATTAACCAAACACTTAACAGACAGAGTCATAACTTTAAACAATACAAACCCCGTAAGAAGTTTCAGATTATCGTATTGGGTAGAATTTAGCAGTTTGGCCGATAGAGACATAGTTATAGTCTTGTTACTTGCATTAGATTGCAAACTCTGAAGAAACCACAAAGAAATTTATCAATCCGTTCCGAGCATTTATCGAAACTTTCCACAATTACCTTTAAAATTGGAAGAATAAACGTCATGTTGTCGCCGTCATAATCCAATTCCATTCCATCCAAATCTATTCTGTTTAACAAGTATCGAGCTTCTTCCATAAACTTTTCCGGTCGGAAATCATTTCCCAACGGAATCGATGCCATAATTTTAGGAAAGTAAGCATCGTCGGCTCTCTTCTTACCTAAATTTCTAAATAATTCTGGAAGAAATTTCCGTAGAATTTTAAATTTTAATTTGCTTAAGTGTAGTTAATACAGAATACTTACCATTTTGGTTTCTGTCAACTTGTAAGTTGTCTTTGAATTTTGTCAAAGCCACCACCAAGTGACTACATAGACAAAAATCAAATTTCGATCTCTCTAGCAGTTCCACCGAATTCTGGATTTCCGTTCGGATCTTGCAGAATATTTTCTTATTGGGTACGAGACACGATGCTGAATAAAAAACAATTTTATTTACAGAATCAAATCGGAGGAAAGAATATCCCAAACAGAAAAACAAAAACTCACTTTTACAATTGGTCGGCGGTGCCCTTAAAATTGTGAAAAATACTGTCACGGTAAGAAAAAGGATTTTCTGTAATTATATAAAAATTTTTTATTAGTTTAGTAATTGATAGTCACATGAGAAGATAGAAATTTTAACCATGAATACTATAATAAACACAATTACCTCAGCAGCATGTTATTAATTCACTAACTATTCAGGTTTCGTTAGTACTACACATTTAATACCTTTTGTAGCATGTTTACTACTTACTTTTAGTACTTTAGTATATTAATAACAGTTACTAAAGTAGTCATATTAACAACAAATCTGTTAAGATACTATAATAATAGTAGTAATGCAGAATTTACAATTCATTTAGTATTTTAACGGCATGTTTACTATTCATGTTTGTTACTTCAGTAATACCTTTTTGCAGCTTGTTTACTATTCACTTTTAATGTTTTAACATGTTTAAGAACAGTTACTGAAGTAGCAATGTGACCAACAAACATGATAAGATACTAAACATGAATATAAACTCTATTAATGTTATAGTAATTTTCATGTTTAGTACTTTAGCATGTTTATTATCTTAGAAGTAGACGTGAAAGTAAAATTATTGAATTTTCATCGTTGTGAAAGGTAATTTACTATCTGATCTCTCTACTTACAGTTTTTATGGTATTAATGGATTGTGTGATAAGAGCACGTTCTTCATTTATTGTTTGTTCTAATTTTTCTGAAAAAAAAGGCCTTTTCTTAAAGAATTAAGGTTAACGCCAGGAAAAAAACTTTGAAAACAAAACTTCAGGCGATGTTCTAGATTTTGGAGGAAACCCGGAAGTGAATGATGATGGGAGTGCCTCTTGATTCTTAGTTTTTTTTCTTTAATAAAAAATGTGTGTACTTTTCTAGATGATTATCGTTCAGGTATGTGCCATTGAACGTGTAGAATACTATGATGAAAATTTGGATAGAAGCCAAAGCTTCTATTCAAAATTAATGATTAGTTTATGGTAAATTCATAATTGATGCTCATATGGTGATCATAATTGATGCTCATCGTATCAAATTGAATGCCAGGATGAGTATCGATTAGGAGAAACATCAGCAGTTAACAGAATAACCTAACGAACGAATTATCCGTTCAGCTCCATCACTTTCTCTACATCAGCATAATTTGTTGTACATAATACCATGCGGATGTCAAGAAAGAAGATAAAAAAATTCAAACAGGATAATGCGATAGCAGCATCCTGTTTGGATTTTTTCGAATGCGATAGCATCATCCTGTTTGCTAAAATCATTATTATTCTCTACATGGATAATTTGATCATTTATAGTACATAGAGATTATTTATGTTGGAAGTCTTCTAAGGAGCATGTTAGTGTGAAAACTCCCATACAAATTTCGTTAATATACTTTTATAATAATAAATTTCTGACCCTAGGCTATGGTATTTGAAAGAATTACTACTATTATAGGAATAAAACTTACCTCCATGGCATTGATAATGGTCAGATATGGACAGTTGGACGTCGACTTTCGATTTAAGTGAAGTTGCTCCAATTCATAAAACTTATAACGCCCTATCTTAACCCATTTCTAAGGTACTGATGTCAGTCCCGATCCACTTTCTCGCGGTCAATATGTGAATTAGTAATCCACATTCCCGTAAATTCCCTTTTTATACATCTGCTTGTTCGAAAATGTATTTTGTTAACTCCTTTCACTGTACAGGCGCACGTGTTTGTTTCTCGTTGAAAGTCCTTTGCGTTCATTTACAAGATGTACAGTACAATCGCTAATGTAGTACTAAATTCCGTTTATTTTGAATGTTTTTTTCTATTTTAAATCAGCAAAAACTTAAATTACCCTCCCGCGATTATGAAATTATTGAATGCTTAAATCAGTATAGCTGGCGAGACACATTGTGGCAACAAATTAATAATTGAGAACACATCGAACGAATCGTTCGGTAAACCACCCGATAATATGTATTTAGCGCGTGTTCCTACGATTTACACCTTTGATACCTTTTTTTAATGTGGGTGTACTGAGAAGTTGCAATGAAGTTTCATTGACAGGCGGATTTGGAATAATTAAAGATGCGGAGGAGAGGATTTATCCATTAAAATTGATGTAAATAATATAATATTTTATACGAAATGTGTGTGAAAGGTATCTAAATACTTGTTTTCAGGCATAGACACTTAAAAATTATCTTTGAAATTTAATTATATAGGGAAAGTCGTAGTTCAATAAAGCCTCAACGAGTGTTTATCCTATGCTGAGGCTTTGTTAGAAGGCTCTATTTTACCATCTTATAATATAAAACAAATGCAAGGTGTTTTATAATATAAAACAAATGTATAACCTGTGACACTAACGGTGTCACAGGTTATACATTTTAAACTGTTTCGTAATAAAGTCTGCATGATATAATCGATTATTATAACTCGCAAATAGTGTAATGACTTTTGCGAGGTCACCAGATAATTTGAACCATTTACAATGAAATTTAGCCAAGAAAATTAACATTTATCTTCACTTAATTTAGTAAATAAGCAGATATTTAACTCATAAAACATGCAGAACGCCTCGCTAATATCACAAAGTAGAATGGGAGTTCATTAGCATAATTACTTGTGTACTACTAAATTAATGAGGGGGGCGTAAAAAAACAATTTTTACGCGTTAAATCGCATTTTAAAACGTAATTTTATCACACATTTCGTAACAAGTATTAAAATTATTCACGTTTATTTATTCCTTTTCTGGAATCGTATCGAAAATTTTAAACAATGGTTCGATCCCGCTGTTTATTACGTAATGACCCCCTTTTAAACAGCAAGTTCGTACGACTGCACCAATTTTGGTATTGTTACTTTCGCTAAATTAGGTACAATACATTGCTTAGGGAGCTGGTGTGCTAGAAGACACAGAGAAGCGAAGCCCAAACGTTCTAGAACATTTAATGGGGCTCGTAAAAAAAAGTACGCGACGAAGAATTTAGTGTTTTGTTGTGGATAATTTATCAAGATTTTTCAAGGAATTATCGAGATAAAAAGTTGTAATAATATATATATATTTTTTTTTTACGTCTGTTTTTCCAGATGACCTCTTTTATTAACCTGAAAATGAATGGTGTATCCGCTCGTGCATTCGAACTGTCGACTTTTAAATCACATTTACCCTCGATTAAATTCTTTACAAACACGAAAACTGGTTGCTTTTTGTGCAATTCTTCTGTTCGATTTAAATTTGTTAATTTCATTATTTTATACGTAATTTAACAAATTTATGTAATAACAGGACTTGAAAGAGGTGAGTTGGTAGTCACCCCTTTCCGCAGGCCCTTGGCTTATCAAAAGAAAGTGTTAATTTACAACGTGTTTTTAGTGTAAAAATATTAAATTTTGGGGCACCTCTGCGTTCTAGATTTTAGTCAAGTGGCATCCTCCATGTGGGCCTACTTAAACTCAAACAATGTTGAATAGTGGAATTTTAATTACAATCAGTCATATATAAAATTGATCTCTTACGGAAAATGTGGTAAAGGGACCTCCAATGATTAGGGCCTGCCCTTCCATATTCATGTTGGTATACGAATTTATACAAAACTTTTAAATTGCTAGAAAATATTTTAGGTTGGTTACTAAAAATGCTTGTCGTTGTAAGTAAACTTAATACCCATAACTGAAACAATGAGAACAACTATTCATAAATTTATTATTTGTATAATATACTGTTATAATTTAGGGTGGGTCTAAAGTCCCTTACACCCTTTTCATTCCAAAAGTAGTGAAAATATTTTGTTGATTTATTGATAGTTATGGAGAAGAGGATGGGACTTTTTTCGTTGACCTTCAAAAATCATTTTGCTCGCTTTATATAGTGTAGTGTTGTCATTTTGCACCGTTGCAAAATGATGTGTAATCGAAAAAATTAAAACCCGTCTAAACATCTAGCAAAGAGTTGCATAACTTTCCCGGCGTTATGAGATTTTTATCTTAATAAATAAATAGATAAAATTGTGTGCGACGTCACCTGTTGCGAGATATTTTTATTAAAAACTTTCTATATTTTAAACTAGCGACGTGTGCCTGGCGTTTCTCGGATTTTTGAGGGATGTGAAATTGTCGTATATAGCTTAGTGTCGATTCTAGGTCCTCATACTAACTTTGTTTCATATCGGTTTAAAAATAAAGATTTGTATAAAGGATGAACCAACAAGAATTGATTTTTATATATGTAGATTATAAAATGGAGGGACTTAATTTCGAAGGTAAAGATGAATTTTATAAACAAAACTTGTAAATGCTGACAAAACAAAATCTTCAATGAGTACGACCCCAACGGGTGACCATCCTCTATCCATCCCCTCGACCTTTCACAACTAAAATTTAATAGCATCAAGGATCCTTATACACAAGCTACCGTGCCGAATTTCGTTTCTTAATCTTCACCCCATCCTGAGATATTAAACGAAATGGACGCCCTCAGACACATGAAATTTTTTTTTTTTTTTTTTTGCTATATTTTGACTTCGCTTCAGGGGTTTCAAATCGTGGAGATTTGCGAAAATCCCTAAGTGTCAAATTTGATACGATTCTAATACTTTTCCTTCTTGTGTATACATAACAGCCAAAAAAGTAAAATTCTCATATTTAGCCTATACTCTTCTGTATAAGCAGTGCCCAGGGCACGGTTTGGGCCCCTTTTGTCATGGGCTCTTAAACGTCTCTTAACAGCGCTTAATAGTAGTTAAGACCAAATTATACCGAGTCCATCAGTGACCGAGTGGATAAAACCGCCGAACACTGGTATTTGCAGGTTCGCGCTTGGCCACGTGGAGTTTTCCGAATTTTCTTCACGTTTTTTTTTTTTTTTTTTTTTTAACTCTTTCCGCCCTGTGGGCACTAAGAGGGCCTCTTTTAGTAGGCCCATTATGGGTTCGGCCAGGCCCACAATGGGGCGACCGGGTGGTGAGGGACGGGGCCCGACATATCCGAACGGACCACCCCCCGAAAAATTCCTGGGGATTATTCGACCCGTTCGGATTCGATCCCGGGTCCCCCAGAGCGGTAGGCTGCCACCTTTACCGCTCGGCCATCCGGCCGTCTTTCTTCACGTTTATAACACCTAACTAAAAGCCAGTTTCCCATAGAATGACTTCCCGGGAGGCATACTTCTTGGCAACTCTCCCATGAAAGTAACATTTACTCGAACTAATGATCATCCACTTTTCACTTGACGTAACGTGACCTTGGATAAGACCGCGACACGTGGGCGATCTGCTAAGTGGGAGTGCCTCCCGAGAACCTGAAAATTTTATTCTGAGAAAATATAACAGTTCCAATATAATTATAAATACAAAATAAAAAGTATACAAAAGTAATGCATTTTAAACAATTTTTACATTATTTTTTAAGAGTTCAGAATTTAGATAGAGAATTAATTTTATTCTCTTTCCACAAAGTGCAACTTTTGAGGTTTTGATATATAAACTATGCCAAAATTTCCTTCTAAATCTAAATCTTTCCCTTCCGGTGGTTTAATTGTAAAATTCTGCAGAATAGTTGTAAAGTATAAAAATATCTCTTCTTTGGCCATACCTTCTCCTGGGCAGGACATCCTTCCTGTAGGAATAAAAATTGAATAATTATTAAATATGGAGTCAAAGGTAAATAAATTACGGGATTTAAAAAGAGTAATTGTAAAACTATAGCCAATTTTTCAATTTGATTTCTGTGGCATTGTGAACTACGTTGATCTCATGCACTAGTAAATGGTTGCAGGTTCGTGCCTGACCAACCAGTTGGCCACGTGGAGTCTTCAAATTTCTTCGTGTGTCTGACATTTGAATAGGGACCAGTTTTCCATAGAAAGTCTTCCAAGGAGCCACTCCCCCTGGCAGATCGCCCACGTGTTGCGTTTCCTTTCCCAATCAATCTTACTATTATAAAGTTTGCCGATTGTGTGCGATTCTCGGGACGATCAAGGAGTCGAGACAATCGTGCGTGGGCGTGATATTCACAGAGAGACAGGCTTACCATTTACTTTTTCCCGTTTAATAAAATATATTCTTACATAATATTCTATATTCTTGTCGTAACAATTCTCTTTTGATATATTTTGATAGAAGAGAATCCAGTAAAAGTTCGAATGTCACGTTGAATGTCCCTCGTTGATTGGTATTCAGGATCGACAGGTCCTGGGCTCGTTGTTAAGCTCGGACATAACAGATTTTGGAAAAAGAATGAATCTATGAATCTTTCTCCAAAATCTGTTTTAAAAAGAGAGAGAGAGAGAGAGAGAGAGAACAACAATGGGAGAACGAACGAATTGGGAGACCTCACACTATCATGCATTTGCCCTTAGTGATCCTAGTGAGCTGCAATGCAATATTAGTTCACAAAGGATCATTATGCACAAATGGAAAAATTGCCACACCCCTAATGATCAAATTTTAATAAATACTAATAGGCAAACCTTCAATGAGGTCGATCTGCATGGTTGAGGATGAAAAAAAATGTCCCGATCCTAACTACACTGCCAAAATGGAAATGCCAATGCCAAGAAGGAGGTATATCAATGTAATAAGTCATGTATCCTTCAAACTGATTTATTACATTATATATATATATATATATATAATATATAATGTAATAAATCAGTTTGAAGGATACAACTCACAGGACATATACATCCTGTATATATCGATATATCCTGTGAGTTGTGTCCTTCAAACTGATAATAAATGTACAGTGGCACAGCAATGCAAATTAAAAGTTTCCAATAAACATGTCGAACTGTTTAAGCATTAGTGTCTCTATGGAAAGCTGTAGTGATATTAGCTACAACGTACAGAATGACAACGAATGGCCTCGTTCAAACTGGATTAATTATTGGCAATTAATCCAGTTTGAATGAGGCCGAGTAGTAGACCACGAAAGGGAGGATTTACATTTCGTGAGATAGCGGAAACAGTGCGTTGACACATGTCTACCATGTACAACTGTTGGCAGCCATAATCCAAAGAAGGCACTACTACCAGTAGACCAGAACCACCACTTCCAGACCCCCTCGGCCCACTTGAAAGAGAGAAGATTGGCACATACGCAGGATGTTCTTGGCGGATTGAAAGGCATTTGCAGTGGAAATCCGATGTCACTACAAGAACTGTTTGGAACAATCTACTGGAGAGTAGCTCTGGTCCAAGTAGTGAGTGGTATGTTTGCCATTGTCAGAGGCATTTTCAGTGGTGCTGCGCAAGAGCTCATTGGAGGGCAGGACAGAATTCTGTGATATTCATAGACGAGGACTACTTTTGCATTGGTACCAGTGATGGCCTTACATATCAGGGGGAAGGCTGGAGAACGTCTGTTAGCATGCAGCACCCATTGTCAACATACTGATCCAATCCTAGATACTATGGTCTGGGAGGAATTTATAACAACAGGATCTCCTGGTGATTATCTCAAACACCATGGCAACAAATGTTTACATGACAATAGTGATCAAACCCAATGTTCTGCCATTCATGAACAGTTTTGACAAGATAACACTCGTTCTCATATTGCAGCTGCTGCGTTGAAATCTTGAAGAACTGCAATGCACTTCAAGATTTCAACGTATTATCCTGGCCGGCAAGATCGTGAGATCTTTCGCCAATACAGACCTGCGTGGGACATGATTGAATGACCCCCCGGCTCATCCGCAACCAGCAACAACCATTGCAGATCCGATCCTACAGGAGCAGCAAAAGGATGAGCAGAATACCTGTCATTGCGAATTAATATATTATCAGTTTATGATTATTTACATAAATATTATTATTTGCTTCTCTGAATCGTCTCAGAAAATGGGATTGAATCGGATTGAGATTGATGATATTAGGCAACGCAACACATGGTCGATCTGACAAGGGAAAGATGCCTCCTGGGATGTCTTTTATGAGAAAATGGCTGGTATTTAGGTGTTAAACACGTGAAGAAAATCCAGAAAACTCCATGCGGTCAGTCCATTGCCGAGGCGCGAATCCGCGACCATCTACTCTCGACTACTAGTGGACGAAAATAGATTGAGGACATAATGATAAAGATCGGTTAGAGAGAAAAACTGGTAGTTGGGAATAGAAACACAAATAACAGAAAGAAAAGATTATTACTCTAGAATACGATAAATCGAATATAACAATATAAACAACATACCATATGAAAATGGAATATAAAATTCATGTCGAATAAGTTTACTTCCAGTTTCATCTAAAAATCTTTCAGGTCGAAAGACTTCAGGATCTTTCCAATAATTTTTATCATTATGGATAGCCCAGATATTTGCTAAAACGATACTGCCCTTAGGTATTTTGAAGCTTTTCACCATTGTATCCTCTAGACAACTGTGTAATAATCAATTATTAGGGATAATTTATAACTTTTTTCTTATATTTTGAGAAATTCTTACGTACTATCTGAGAATATTCAGAGGAGCAATAGTTTTCCATCTTTGTAGTTCATAAATTACAGCTTGAGTGAATGGAAGTTTTGGGTGATCAGCCCAGTCTGGAAAGCGATGTTTTCCTATAGTGTTATCGATTTCTTGCTGAACACGCTTTTGAACACTTGGATATTTTGCCATGGTAAGAAAAGCCCATGATAAACTCTCTCTAATAGTTCCACTTCCAGCACCAAACAGCTGTTGCGTCGTTTGAATCAGCATGTCCTCTAATCATGAAATTTTTAAAATTTATAAATCATTTCAACATTACATTTATTAAATCTAAAATTAAAAAAAATATACCATCAAAATAAGATTTGCTATCGCCATTTCTCCTTTTTAATTCGGTTAAATAGCCATCGATATAATCTCTTATGTTATTGCTGTCCAAGGTCATTTCATGTTCTTGAATTTCTTGTCTACAAAAAATCATCGTGTCAAAATAATGCTTCATTTATAATTTTCATAGAATTTAATGAAGACGTACTTTACGAACGTCGTAACATTATTCACGGCCGTAACTGCTTCTTTGTAATCGAAAAAACTAAAATGGCGCACCAATGGTCTTAACCAGGGAATGAATGTTAGAAAAAAATTTTTACCGATAAACTTTCCTAAGGTTTTTAAACCATGATCTAGTAATTTTCTTTCCTTAGAATTATACTCGAGTCGTCTTCCAAATACTAAAGAGCTTATAACGTTTGATACACTAGGAGTCAATATTTCATTGGCTAAAAGTGGCTCCCCGTTAAAACGCTTAAATTCTTTGATAACAAGAGATATTTCTTCCTGCCAATAATGAATTTTTTAAATTATAAATTACAGAAGCGAAATATGGAACAAGATTAAAATATATCCATACCTTAATAAATTCCTCCATTTTATTCTTTCCTAAACCAAGATCACGAAGAACGTGCAAGATGAATCGACGTTGCTCTAACCATAGTTTACCACCAAATCCAGCTGTAATTAGTGAATATTTTATAAAATATACTCTACAAGTTTTTAAAATATATTAAATTTTATAACTTACTTTTAGTATATTTGATTTTATTTAACAGATCAAAAGGCATCTGTGGAGGACGAGCGAGAATATTAGAATTGTTTAAGCCCTCCTTTATAGAGGAATAGTCGTTCAAAATGACGGTGTATCGACTACCCAAATATACACTAAATTTAAAAAAATGTATATATATATATTTAATAATATAATAGTTTATTTAAAATATACAATATATTTTATTATGTCTCACCTGATTATCTCACCGTATTTAACTCGCAACTTATAGAATTTTTGGGGTGCATTTTTGATAATGAAAGGCAAGTAGCCAACAATTGGTAGTCCTAATGGCCCGGGAGGAAGATTTTGTCTTTTGTATAAAATACGATGAGTAAAATACGCAACCGTCACTATTAAAATGAAAGTGGATATCAAAGTATTTTCCCGTGTCCATTCTATGAGAGTATCCATTATGAATCCCTTGTGTAACGATTTACTCGAATATTTATATCAAATATTAATTTTTGCTGCATCACTTATCGTCTTCTTATCTCAATTTACTATTACATGAGCAGAGTTCGTGTTTTTATCTGGTATCAATCAGTGTTTAAACGTCGACAGACGTGTTGCACAAGTGTTACTTTTTTAATTTCCGAATTTGTGAAACTCTCTCCTTCCCGTGGACACTAAAAAAGCCCTTTTTAGCAAACCCCATACGGGTTCGGCCAGGCCAAAGGCCTCTAAATTAGGGGTGGTCAACCTATGGCACGAGTGCTCAAAGTGACACGTACTGTACTGTACAGTACGGAGTAATCATCTGGCACGTAACATGTCATACGATTTCGATTTATCATCTGTCTTTTTCGATCATCCTTTTTTCAATCGGCTTTCTTACATTTATTCTAATTAATTTTTCCTACTGATATGAGATTTTATTATTAAAATATCAATATCATTGTTGTTCGCTTCGTATCTTGTAGAGTCTATTATCATTTTGGTGATTCTATCCAATTCAACTTTTATATTATTAACTAGCAGATAAGCCCAGTATTGCCCGGGCAAACGATAACAACACCAAAGAATAAGATTAGAAGTACGAAATAATCTATTAGATTTTTTCTACTCAACACTTATATTATAGTATTTAATTGAGTCAACGTCTACTAATTAAAAGTGGTCTACTGGTATTTGAAAAGTGATCCGTGTTAGACAGGTTGTGATGGCCCCCACGTGATCGAAGTTGCTATTAAACACTTTCGATTCCACGCAGGCAAGTGCTATGTGCTACCTGTCGTGCTATATCGTTGTCGCAGTAATTAAATGAATGTAATATATACAGTCAAATCCGTCTAAAACGGAATCTCAATAGACCAGACAGTTCTTCAGTAGTAGACAGGTTTCCGCTATATACAGGTTACCTGCTATGCTTATCTCTTGATTAAAGCGATTAATAAATTTCTCGATGTTACTGCGTATATCAAAAGCGTATTAATCATATACAGTGGTGCTGCATAAGTTCTTGTTAAATTTGCGTTAAATCGGATAAAGATACCGATTTTTCCGTTATACGGCCCGATTTACCTTTCCGTTTCCGCGTTGGACAGGTTCCGTTATAGACAGGTTTGACTAGATCTATTTCTGTAAGAATTATCAATATATTTAGTCTATTATTTATTTAACTAAATAATTTTCTAATAGATGGCGCTACGTGTTAAGCCAGCAAATCGACTATGGATGGAAATCTATACACAGTCGAGTCCGCATAAGTCGACACCCCAAGGGGAAGTGAAAATGTGTCGAGTTATTCGATGTGACGACTAAAGCGAAGTCGGAAAAAAACCAGAAAAATACAATTAGGAAAATACAGTAGTGCGTTATACAGTAGTATAGGCTTACAATACATTGTGTCCTCCATTTACAATTACTCTGTACATGAAAAACTGAAAAATTCGTTTAGCGTTGTTTGTTTTGAGCACTTAACTGTTCTCACTTAACTGATCACTTAACTCGACTTTCGTTGAAAAAGAAAGTCGAGAGACTTTCTTTTTCAACGATCACGAACGCCTTGAAAACATCATCTTCGCAATTGTCAATCGTTGGCAAGTAACGTCTAAGGATTCTTAATGCCTCTGGCGTGAGAAAATGCAAAATTGGATTCTGGTGTGACGTTGATGTAGATTGTATATTTTCTTTTTGTTTATCTGTTATTATTTTATACATAAAAATGCATAAAATGTTAAGGCATTTTTATTAATATGTATATATATAATTAATAATATTAATATATTATTATATTATTAAATATATATTAATAAATAAATCTAGTCCCCTCCTGAAAAAAATGAGTCCGCACCACACGTGCGGAGTGAATTCATTTTTTCAGGAGGGGTGACGACTTATCGGAGTGTGGGACAGCAAAAGTATGCCGACTTATCCAGTGGTGACGAGTTAAACGGTGTCGAGCAGTGGCGTGCCGTGACATTTGATGATAGGGAAGCTGTGTTTCTGTAAGAAACCGACTTTCAGGGGCAATCAATTAATTGCGCGTCAGGGCCCGTTCGTATTCGTTTGTTCGATAAGCCAGTAAAAACCGTATACTTCTTTAAATGTATTTTTAATAGATTATCCGACGTACTTAATAAATAAAAAAGTTCAATATAATTACCTCCGTTATTAGATTCAATAAATTCCCTATGCCCTCTAAATGCCAATTCTTGCTTTGAGAAAAGTCATATAACATCTATTAATTTAGATATATCTATTAATCGTAATTATCTTGTTATAATTTTCAATATTTATTTTATATTGTCTACCAATGTTAAATTCTATTCCTCTTTGATTTCCAAATTGCTTCAATTTTACGAAAGAATCGTCATTCGTCATAAATTTTATCGTCGAAATGTCGAAATTTTTTGTTGACGTATTTATATTTAATTTAGGCATTGGTCTTTGTCTTTTAATAATGTTTTCTTTTTCATTATACGGTCTTGAGCCAAAACTATTTTAAAATAAATTTTTGAATCACTAGCCACGATATAAGGGCTAAAATTAAAATTATCAGAAAAACTTACTTGGTAAAACAAAATGTGTGACGAACCTAGTACAAAAAATTCTTCAATTGTATGAATATACTTTTAATGAAACTTATAATTAAATATAACTTTGTGAAGAAACGTACATAAAAGTAACAAAATATTCTTTTTAAATCTTAAAACAATCCACTTAGTGAAATACTGTAGCTCTCTACGAGTGGCTAATGAATGGAATCAGAGACGGTCTAGGTAGGTGTGTCCGTGCCAAATCCCGAGGGTGCCGATACCGGTCAATGTCAAATGCCTCTTTTGTCGCGTCACTAGTATATATCAAAGGACGCGACGGGGTTGTTGTAGATTTTAAACGTTTCTCACCATAGCTGTAAAAATCTAAATATGTTAAACTTAACAGATTGTCCGTCGTTCGTTTTCTAACTAATTCGTTTTAGGATCGAGTGTTCACGGAAATTTCCAAAATTTACAACTTTTCGGTCACTCTCATTGAACTGGAGAAATTTTTGTCTTTATTACATCTAATATTACGAAGAGATCAGACCCCACTGTACTCGGCAAGAGATTGGTTCGGTTAAGCTTCTGTTTAAGTAAAATTTCGGCTCTTTCATCGGGGTTTTATTTATGTTTCTAATTCCCTAATCGCTTAATTATTTAACTACTTCTTAAATAGAAATAAGTCGAAACCGGTTACTTTGTTCTCGAATATCTGTAGTCTTGGGAAAGAAGTGAAAAGAAATTTTTATGACAACCGATTCATAAATCGTAAATTTAAGGAAAATAAATTCTAGAGCTTTTTTTGTACCATTGTACGTCTCATTCATTAAATTTGGTTGTAAATGATGCAACCAAAGTAACGGTTAATTTTTTTATCACTGTACTAGAATTGTACACGTTTTTTCTGCATCCCCTTACAGATGGGACATACTAAATCGTAATATCACCGGTTTAACATTGAAATCCGTAAGTAATATAAGACGGGAGAGCAGAATAAACGCGGAATAAATGTATCAAATATTTTAATGGATTTTTTAAAACTCCTGTCAACTATACAGAACTATCATAAAAACATGCCAGTAAATTCCTATCGGTTGGGTTAAGTTATAAATCTAGTCTAGGATGGGCAACCTTTTTTATAACATGGGCCAGAATAAATTTTACGTTTTTTCCGCGGGCCGTAGTAGTTAATTGACGCTTTCTTGTGACTCGTAATTTTTTTAGTCTGCAAATATGAAATAAATAAATAAAAAGTTAATTACTACATTTATTTCTCTTATCGTTTTCGAAAATTACTAAGAATTGGAAAAATAACTATTAATTAGTTATTTTTCCAATTTAATAATCTATTAAAGATCTCGCGGGCCGGATAGAAACTTTTCGCCAGCCGTAGCTGGCCCGCGGGCCGGGGGTTGTCCGCCGTTGATCTAGTCTACTCGTGATTCACATAATCGGGCGAGGGTGGCCGAATATCTAGCAGGCGGCTATATCCCGGAGCGGTTGTGGGCTGTTAAAGTCGGACTCTTTACGCGTGTGTCGCTTCTACCAGCTAAACAGTGACGTTGGTGCTCTGTAAAGCGCATGCGCCAATGCCTATAATCTGGCTGCTTGGAAGTTGACAGGCAGGTGGCTAACAGCCCACAACCGCTCCGGAATATAAAGTAGGACTCTTTATGCGTGTGTCGCTTCTACCAGCTAAACCGGGTGAGGTTGGTGCTCTGTAAACCGCATGTGACAATGCCTATATAATCTGGCTGATTGGAAACTGACCCGGTTTCGACACTCCTTCCGCCACCGAATTATTCGAATATACAATAACAATCTTATCGTTTTATTCACATGTTGTATAGAAATTTGTAAAAGATACATAATGCAGTTATAATAAAATATTAATTTTAATTAATGCAAAGTACGTTAAAATATGAAAATTTATATTTTATAAAATACAAGGGAAGGTCATTGGAAGGTGGAATCGGCGCTTCCATCGCTTCCAATGACGGCACGCCACTGCAGAACTGTCATAAAAACATCATACCAGTAAATTCTTATCGGTTGGATTAAGTTATAAATTTACTCATGATTCACATAATCGGGCGAGGGCGGCCAAATATCGGGTGTACTATAGATTACCACCTATGGAATTTCAGGACTTTGATTATATATTTGAACTCAGGGGACCGAGACGAGTTCAACGGTACCTATTTTTGGACCGGAGACGAAAAGTAAAAAAGTTATCATACTTTTTCACTTACCATACTTTTTTAATGCTCTCATGAAGATGGCACCGTAGTTGCTAGTATTGCCATCTTGCGGTAAAGTCTGCAAACCATGACGTCGGACTACGGTCATCTCCGGGAGGGTTAAACACGCGATACGAGAGCGGAAAGAGCGACGCGACTTCCGATCATCGCGCGATCGCCATTTCGGTTAATGTTACATATGGCAGCGAACATGGCGGCCGTTCCCACTGTTCGTGCTTCCGACTGACCTCTCGTATGGGAGCCACCACATGCCGCCATGTGCTAAACTAGTGATCAATTCACGGTAGTTCTTGAACAAAGTAAAAAAAAAAGGGGGAAACATGTACTAAAGGCAATTTTAACGGCAAGCGACGCGACTCCCTATCATCGCGCGATCGCCGAAAAAAGTATGATAACTTTTTTATTTTTCGTCTCCGGTCCAAAAGTAGAGAATCGTTGAACTCGTCTCGGTCCCCTGAGTTCAGATATATACCCAAACACACGAAATTCCATAGGTGGTAATCTATAGTATCCCCTAAATATCCAGCAGGGAGGCGGCTAACAGCTTAGGACCGGTCCTGGATAGAATTGGAAGCGTTATGTGTGTGTAGCTTCTACCAGCTAAACCGGGTGAGGTTGGTGCTCTATAAAGCGCATGCGCGAATGAGTATAATCTGGGTGTTTGGAAGCTGACAATACAGCGCTTCCATTCCGCCACTAATATTCGAATATACAATAGCAATCTTATCGTTTTTTTCACATGTAGTATACAAATTTGTAATAAGATACATAATGCGGTTATAATAAAATATTAATTTTAATTATATGAAAATAATCGCACAATATATATTTATTTTTTAGAAAATACAAGGAAAGCGGCGCTTCCATCGTTTCCAACGACGGCATGCCACTGATATAAATATATCTTTTGTATGTTCTTTAGATAATGTATCATGATTTACAGAAATGTCTTCAGCTAATGTGGTTTCTTCTCTAAATGTTGATGTTTCAAAAGTTGTTGATGGCGTAACAGTCATATGTACTTTCTTTCTTTAAACTCTTTCCGCCCTGTGGCGGAAAGAGTTTAAAAAAGGGCCTCTTTTAGTAGGCCCATTATGGGTTCGGCCAGGCCCACAATGGGGCGACCGGGTGGTGAGGGACCGGAGCCCGACATATCCGAGCAGAAAATGTGGTAAATTTGACCACAAAGCACGTGAATGTGCAATCAAAACATGTCATAGATGCAAAGAAACAACACATTTGATAAGAGAATGTTTGAAGTGTCCATTGTGCCTGAAAGAACATACGGGTAATTGTAGAAAACTTACATTCTCGGAAATTGTTAAATGCGGATTTCCAAGAATTCGAAATAAAAGTGTAGAAAAAGAAAAAGATAATAAAGCGAAAAAAGATGACAAGAAACAAAAAGGTAACGAGGAAGAAAGAGAAATAGAAAGTGAAAAGGAACAAGAGAAGGAAAATGAAAGAGATAACCAAAATGAGATAGACAAAGAAAAAGAAATTAAATTAGCAAACATAAAAGAGAAGAAGATAAAAAAATGAGAAAGCTAATAAGGAAAATGAACAGAAAGGAGATGATAAGGAAAATGAACAGAAAGGAGATGATAAGGAAAAAGAACAGAAAGAAGATGATAAGGAACATGAGGTGGAAGTAGATAGGATAACTAGAAAACGAGGGAGAAATAAAAAAGAAAAGGACGGAGGAAAAAAGAGACAAGAAAAAACCCAAACAAGAACTGATAATGGATAAAAATCTAAAGATAAACTTTGTTAATATCTCTGGAATGAGAGATAGGTATAAGCAAATATTTCTGGCAAACTTAGTACAAGTGCGTGAAATGGATATTCTGGGACTGCAAGATACTAATGTTAGAGACTTTCTGGATTTAAAGAATCTGAGGAAATTGTTCCCCAATTATAATATTTATGTGTCATTCGCCACAAGAAGGAGGACAGGTATTGTAACGATGATAAAGAATACGATAAAGGTACAGGACTTTGTTACGGACTCAAAAGGAAGAATTCTTGCCGTTGATATCAAAGTGAGTAATCGTTTTTTGAGAATTCTAAACATCTACGCACCTACGCGAGTCTCTCCGAGAAAAGAATTCTTTAATGGTCTAAATGGTTTTTTGTCAGTCGATAGGGAAATTGTACTGTTTGGAGACTTTAATAATGTTATGACGGCATTAGATAAGAATACGCGCCTTTTTTCTGATGGTTCTAGAAAGATCTTATATCAGATCTTAGAAGATTTTAATCTTGTTGATATGTTTCGGAGTGTTAATCCCAGTTCCCCTGGTTACACTTGGGAAAGACAAAATGTAAAGGAAAGACTAGATAGAATTTATACTAATTTAGAAAATTACAATATCGAGAGTATTATTAATTATAATCTAGGGGATCAAGTTAAGCTATCTGATCATAAGATGGTAGAGGTTGAAATAGCAATAGGAATACAAGAGAGAATTAAGAAAAATATCAGAATTACGAAAGATATTTTAGAGAATGCGAAATTTAAGAGTAATGTCAAAAAATTGCTCGAAGGCGAAAGTGGGAACATTACAGGTGAAAGATGGGAAATAGTAAAAGGAAAAATTGGAGGGTTAATTAGCAAAACATGGAGGGAAATCAAAAAAGATAGTTTTAATGAGATTAAGAAACTGAAAAGAGAATTAACCAAAGCTATTATTATGAAAAAAGGAGAAAAGGAAATTGAAATGATAGAGACAAAAATTAGTAAGGAAATTGAGAGAAGATGTAAAGAGAGTTATATCAGATATAAAATGAAAAGATTAAGGATTGGAAGACAAATAGATACTAGTATTTATGAGAGGAGAGACAAGAAAAGAGAGCAGATAAGAATTACTAAATTAGTAAAGGGTGATGAGATAATAAATGATAGAGATAGAATAATAAATGAATTCTATAATTACTACACCTGCCTAATGAGAGGCCCAGATTATGATGATAGTAAATGGGATGAGATCTCGAGGTGTATTAAACCAGTAAAAGAAGAAAAACATAATATTATTGATAAAGAGATTACGAGGGAAGAGATTAAAGAAGCGATAATGAAATTAAAAGTTAGGAAAGCCCCAGGTATGGATGGCTTGACTTCGGAGCTGTATATTTATTTTATTGAAGATTTTATTGAACTATTCTATAGACTATATAATTGTAAGGACTTTAGTGAAAGCTTTAATGTGGGTAAGATGGTTTTAATTAAGAAAAAGGGTGGGGATTGTGCTGTAGAAGATTATAGGCCGATAACATTGTTAAACTACGATTTTAAGATTTATGGCTTTATTGTTGCTAAAAGGTTGGGAGATATTTTTAGAACTGAGATAGTGAGTACTCAAAGCGCAGGTGTTACAGGAAGGGCAATTCAGAGAAATATCCTATTCTTGAAATTAGTGTCAGAAATATGTGTAGACAAACAAATACCGTTGTCCATATTTTCGATTGATATATGTAAAGCATTTGACACTGTCAATAGAGTAATTTTGTGGAAATTATTAAGCAAATACGGGCTAAATAGTAATAAAATTAAAGTAATGAAACAACTATATGATACACCAAAAACATTCATTACTGTTAACAATGAAATGTCAAGGGCTGTTGAATGTAGGGCGGGGGTGCGACAGGGCTGCCCCTGCTCGATGATTCTGTTCGTGATATACATGAATCTTTTTCTAAGAGTTATTCAAAATGATGACCTTATTGGAAGTATTTTTATACCAGGTCTACGAGAGAAAGTTAAGTTTTTAAGCCATGCTGGCGATGTTAGTTTTTTTGCTACAAACAACTACTCTTTAGAGAGAATAAATGGGATACTAAATGTTTTTAATATATTGACCGGTATGAAAATCAATTTGAGTAAAAGTAAATTATTAAAACTCTATGGTAATGTAGATAGTGTCAACCTGAATTATGAAAGGGTAGAAAGTATGAAGATTCTCGGTATATGGATTGGGAAAAATGCAGATAGTAAAAACGTTGAATTGATGTATGGTAAAATCGAAAGTGCGTTAAGTGAATGGGGAAATAAATGGCTATATCTGCCTGAAAGAGTAGCAGTTGTAAATAGATTGGTAATTCCCAGAATTATATACTTATTATATGCTACTTATCTGAAAACGGAAGACACTAAGAAGCTGGAAAAACCGATTTTTAACTTTATTTGGAAAAATACTTTCGAACCCGTTAGTAGGAAGGTAATGAAAAGTTATATTGTAAACGGTGGTTGGAATGTTAAAGATTTAAAGACGTTCGAATGCTCTTTAAGAATGTCAATGTTTATAAATAGCTTAAGGCAAAAAGACCACCCTTTGTTTCATGTATTGATATATATTCTAGGCCCAATGACAAAAAGAATAACGAAAATGGAAGGACAACATCCCTTCATTGTAAATAATAATAAGAGGTATCGAAAATGGAGGGGGGAGATAAAAAATATTCTAGATGAAAATGATAAAATAGATGAAAATAATTGTAAAATAGGACCAAATATAATATATAAATATCTGTTCAAACAATGCATTAGCGAAAGTGTGAAAGATAAGTATGTAAACTGGATTGCTATATGGAAAAATATTAATATACTACCATCTGAATGGAGAGAGACTTCGTGGAGAATTCTACTGAATGTAGTAATGACGGGAGATTATTTACGTAGATACCACAGGCGTCGTAATGCTCGATGCTCCATTTGTGGAAGGGATGAAACAATTATCCATGTTTTTTATGAATGTAACCCTGCGAGATCGGTGTGGTCATGGGTAAATCGTATCTGTAAGGTAAAACTAGAGTGGACCAATATTAAGTATCAAATTAATTATAAAATAAGAAACCAAAGTTCTTATATGATAAACTGGATGGTTAGGCTGACGAAAAGACACTTATGGAAAGCCAGATGTCTAGCAATTTTCGATAAAAGAAAAATTAGCTCTAGGATAATAAGTAAAAAAATAAGAGAGGAAGCGAAGCTAAAACTTAAGTATGATAATGAGACATTAAGCGAAAATGAGTGGAAGGAATATTACAAGGGGACGGAAGATTATATATGGAGACGTGATGGTGAGGAGTTCATCTTTAATGATGAATGACAATTTGTCTCATGTCTATCTGCTTTTCTTAGGGTTAACCCTAGCACTCCACGATGGAGTTTGTTAGCTTGGGTTATGTAAATGTTAATAATGTGATACTAATGTACAGACCTTTTACCTTATAACGGTAAATGTAAATAGTTATTATGAATAATAATGTATAGACCTAATCGATGAATATGTTTTTCTTATGCTGTCGGATACGCTATGTATGAAAACAGATGATTGTTATCATCTAAATGATGTATATATTTAAACTTTAATAAAATTTTACTAAAGATTACCGTGGAGGGGAGTATTACAATGAGCCTATAGGTAATTTTTGAAATCCCATTTTATGCGGGATGATTTGTTAATCAAAAAGTAGTTCTATTAACGAAGGGCAGATTCTGTCGAGATACGCTATTGGTTACTTAATTTAACTGTTACCTAAGTCATAGAACTGGCAATGGGAAGGAAGTATCCGACAGGTGGGAGTCTTACGGTTGTTTCACACTATGACCGACCGATCCTATAATCGGACCGACTAGTACAGTGGTTCTTAACCTGGGTTCGACCGAACCCCTGGGGTTCGGCGAGTCAGTCTCAGGTTCGGCGGAGGTCAACCACCTGACGTCATCGTGACGTAGAAACCGTATTGGTTTCGAAAACTAATGCTACATAACATGTGTTTTATTGGGAAATATGCCTATATTTCCCAATAGAACACCTATTATACCTATGTTTTGAATTTGAAAAATTATATTTTATTTTTCCAATTAAAAGGGGTTCGGTGAATGCTTATATGAAACTGATGGGGTTCGGTACCTCCAGCAAGGTTAAGAACCACTGGACTAGTAGCTATCTCTATATACCTTGGACTAGTAGTAAAAGCATTCACACTGAGTACGATTATATGTCGGTGGCCGACTCGTAAGGACCAATCGGAACGCGTGTTACAGATCAAAACACTAGTCAATTATGGTAAGTTTTTTCAATTTAAACAGAAAACATGGCCGTCGTGGAAAGCGATCGTACTGTACATTTCGAATTGTTTTAAAACATATTTCATTCGTATCCGGAAATTGTAGTTCTGAATATGTTACAATTTATCATCAGGCCATATCTTTGGCAACAATATCTATTGGAATGTTTTATAGTCGATCACGTACCTTCAACGTTTAGTTTCTTGGAAATCTCCAAGAATTATTTTTTTAATGTTGTTTTTATAATCGGCTCGCCGAATATCATAAAGACACGGATATTTTCTAACTTCGTTTATTAAAGCTTCCGAGAAAACTGTACCTTCCGCCATTTTTTAACTTCGGATAAATCTAAACTCTGATTGGTTGTAGCTTCGAAGCTCTCATTGGCTGTAGCTCACCGACTGCTCCGACCCAACTACAAATATTTAACTTTTTAAATCTGTCCGACTGGAACGACCAGTCGGTCGGCCGACTGTTGTTGCCATGGTAACACGACTTGAAGTCGGACCAGTCGGTCATAGTGTGAAACAGCTTCTATGCAGACGCGTATTTAGTTAGCAGCGATAGAGAGAGAGGAGGAGCCATATGGTTCTCGCTATACCGTTTCACCATTCAAAATGGCCAGAACTGGCCACCAAGCCTAGATTTTTTTCTGTTCTTCTAAGGAAACTTACCACGCTTTCGAGACTTTCACCAAGAACTGTGGACTGTTCTCAGCTGCAACAACATCAGTAACAACAACTATATCAGCAACATCATTAGCGACATCAATTATGATAACCATAACGGCTGCGACATCATCAGCTCATTGACTGCATCAGCATGGTGGTTTTTGGTGGCTCACTGGCCATTTGTCATCCCGCTTTTATAATTTGTTATACCTTTTCCTTTTTTCTCTCAATCTCCAACGTACTCATCTATAAAAATTAACGCGTTCATCATTGCCAGAAAGGCACTCTGTTTATTTATGTTTGATTTATACTGTAACCTTGTTTTGTAACTTTGTATTGTATCTTGTACTCTAGCAATTACTGAAGCAATTGCCATGGGCTATCATGTCTTCTTTCACACTTGGTCTCTCATTCCTTTCCTCTTCCTTCCATTTCTTATAGGGCCAAGTCTGCCGCTAAATGACAGACAGCTCTTGTACTATTTAAGTAAAGTAAAGTTAAGTTCTCGCAAAGGAAAACCACGGAGAAATTTCGCTGGCGAGAGCGAATTTCTGCTTCTCGCACGTATCTGACAGGGTTTGATATCTGTCGCGGCTGCATAGTCGCAGCCTTATTTAGCAAGCGAACCAGGACAAGCAGCGTTTCCGGGTCTAGAGATTTGTCCCTACTTATTTTCATTGACAAAGAGAAAAAGCCATATTTTGGCAAATCTAGGGAAATTTCTTAAAACTTTTTTCTCCTTAAGGACACTGAGAAAGTTTTTTAGCACGCCCACTATGAATTCGGCCGGGTTGCCATTTTAGATTTTATTTTGTTTTCGAATATTTAATTGTTTTATTGTTAAAACTAATATATTATTTTATGTAAAAGAAATTAATATTGTGTTATTTGTTATATAACTTGTTTATAAAAATAAAAACAAAACAGTTCCTCTCTTACATGACCCAGTCGACACTCAAGATCGTTGCCTCATAGAGAAGAAACGCTTCTCATCGGTTGCTTATTTGACGTCACTCGTATTCCAAAACATCTGACGATAAAAACGTTACTGATCAGAGGCTTGTAGCTTTAATTACACGCTAATATTTTATTAATTACGATTTATACTTAATTAAATGTAAATAGAATTGGATTATAAATAAGAAAATTCCGGAATATTGTGAAAATCATCGTAATTTCTACGTGTAAAGTTAAAGTGCGTTTTTTCTACTTTGTAAATGAAATCGATTATATCTATTTTATGATATAACAACAATAGAGATTAATTTTGGTAAATTTTACCTAGATAATTTATATATAAGTAAATTAATTTAATTTCTGTCTTCAAACTATTTTTTAAACCAAAAATTATATTGGTCTATTTTTTAATTTTTAATACTCATATACCAAAAACGATATTATTTACTCACACACACAAAAAATAACTTTGTCAAAAGAACAATTTTCTATCGTAAACATATTTTTAATATCAATATATATAAATTAAGTGTCACATAAAAACAGAATTAAAAGAAATCGGGTACAAACTTTTGTAAATTTTCTATTGTTATTACAATTTACTTTCCTTTCACAGAGGAACGATCGTATTTAATTAAATTGTTTAAAATTTCAATTTAATCCGTAAACGTTGCTTTACATACGTGTATATAACATCTGGCAAGTCAATTGTTTGTTTACTTAATGACATTATTAAAAAGAAATAGAAAAACCTTTCATCTATAAACGATTCTTTCTTTGATTTGACTGATTAATATTTTCATTTTCTATATTTCCTAAATTTATTGTCGGTAGAGAAGTTTTGTTCAGTGTAGGTTTTGCTAATAAACCTAATAATTCGGCTTTTAAATTTTTCACGAAATCATTTTCTGTGAAATGATCAGAACAGACATAACAAGAATCGAGATTGAATTTGTCTTTTCTTTTACAATTATGAATCCATTTCCTTCTTATTATTGGATCTTTAAAAAATCTAAAATAACTAACTTTTCTGTTTAATAACTTTGTTTTATGATAGCATTTATTACAAGTTGCACAGCACATATTGTTCCTGGCATATAAAAATAAAAAAATTTAGCTGTGTTTTTTTTTTTTATTTTCCCAAATAAATCTAATCAAGATACAATATTCTGAAGTGAAAGAAAAATGTAGTATTAACATTTCTTATATAAAAATCATTATAAAAATAAACAACATTGCAATAAATTTATACTATGCATAAAACATTTTTATATTTTGCATTTCTATACATGTAATATGCATATTTTAAAAAAGTTATATTAATATTTCTTTTTTTACATCTCCAGTTATTTCAAAAGTGCTAAAGTCACCCAAAATAATTAAATTAGAGTCTTCATTGAAATGAAAATTAATTAGAATCTCAAAAATTTCCTGTCAACTATGCTCTTGGATATAAACAAAACATAGCAAAAATTCACCTACAGGGAATGTAATATTAATCAAAACCGAAAAATCATCTCTATAAATTATAAAACAAACTTTTATAAATAGCAACCATCTGGCCTTAAACCTACCCTTACTACCATCCCTAAAAGCATCACCAATGATACAATTATAATCCAATAATACCTTCAAATTACTTTTAGAAGAATACCAAGCTTCAGATTAAAAAAAAATTACATCAAATTGCGACATATACTTCCAAAATGAATTCGGCTTATTTTTAATACCAGCGCAATTTTACGCCACTATAGAGGTAGCCTGGATCAGTGGTTGCTATGAGGAAACAACGATAATTTTACCCGAATCCTCATCATATCCGTATTTCACTCCATCAATAAATATTTTATCATAGGTTAAACAGATTGGGATACTATAGATTACTATTTATGGAATTTCGGAACTTTGAGTATATATTTGAACTGAGGAGACAGAGACAAGTTCAACGATACCCTACTTTTGGACCGGAGACGAAAAAAAAGAAAGTTATCATACTTTTTTTAATGCTTTCATACAGACGGCACCGTAGTTGCTACTGCTGCCATCTCGCGGTAAAATCATTTTGTTCAAGAACTACCGTGAATCAATAACTAGTGACGTTAAACAATCGGCAGCTCCCCTCCCGGGGGGAGTCCGTCGGGAGCGCGAACAGTCGAACGCCAGTTCCTTTTTTTCCTTTTGTTCAAGCATCGCGACTCCCGATCGCGATAGCGCGGTTGGCTCGTAGTACTAGCCGACCACGAGCGATAGCGAGACTGAGGGGCCGTAGCCCCCGAGATCGACTAGCGAGGATGTGCGAAAAGGACTTAACTCGAACTGTAGACGATCAGTGTGCTCGTGGATCAACATCTGCCACTGTTGAAGGTATATATGGCCAACTTACCGGACTGCCTGTTAAACACGCGATAGGCTTAGCGGAGAGAGCGACGCGACTCCAGATCATCGCGCGATCGCCAAAAAAAGTATGATAACTTTCTTATTTTTTGTCTCCGGCCCAAAAGTAAGGTACCGTTGAACTCGTCTCGGTCCCCTCAATTCAGATATATACTCAAAGTCCCGAAATTCCATAGATAGTAATCTATAGTACACCCAACAGATTCTATGAGCACCTTCAGATTTCTTCCGTCTTCCAAACACGCTTAACTTATACTTAATGTCTCTCAATCATTGAGAAAAATGATCGTTAACAAATACATTCAGCTTACGAGACTCAAAAACTGCTTTTTTAAAAGATAATTTATCATTAAGAGAACTAAACTGACAAATTATTATTCTAGGCCTATCGCCGAATTTCTTACCAACTCGCCTAACATCGACATATCGCAACATACGCAAATTCAACTTATTCATAGCAAAAGATTTAACTGCCTTCAATGTATCCATCCATTGCCGATTCCCCAACTCCTTCCTCCAGACCATGTATCACTATATTATTAATTCTCCGCTGATTGTCCATGTAATCCATCTCTCGTTCCATTTTCGACACTCATACTAATATTATCAATAAGGGAAGAGCTCACCGACTCCGATCCACCGGGACCAATCCTGGCCTCAATATCAACTAATCTAACCTCAAAATTAACAAGTGCCTCAACCACATTCTTAAGCCATTCCGTAAAATGGTCAAGTCGCTTTATAAAATCCTCCACCTTGCCATTAAGAGTATGCATAAGCAATAATAAACGTACACCTCGACGGCCGGATGGCCGAGCGGTAAAGGTGGCAGCCTGCCGCTCTGGGGGACCCGGGATCGAATCCGAACGGGTCGAATAATCCCCAGGAATTTTTCGGGGGGTGGTCCGTTCGGATATGTCGGGCCCCGTCCCTCACCACCCGGTCGCCCCATTGTGGGCCTGGCCGAACCCATAATGGGCCTACTAAAAGAGGCCCTCTTAGTGCCCACAGGGCGGAAAGAGTTAAAAAAAAAAACGTACACCTTCCGATACATCAAAGGTCGGATTTCAAAAACCTCCTCGTCCTGACCAGAACTACTACTTCTAGGTCTACTTGATGTTCTCTCCGGAACAGTCAGTGATAAAGTCTTCCTCTTTACTCCTTGGGACATCATAAAACAAGAACTTACCTTTGGGTAAAATCAAATACTCCAATATGCAAAACCAAACAAAATGTACACCACTCTCCGATAACAATAAGGTCCAGAAAAATCTCAAACGGAACAATCGGGATACCAAAAATACTTTCATGAATTTTTCTAAATTAGCACACCTAGCTATCACGTAAAAAGCTTGTAAACAATATACCTAGCCCAAATCAGCGACGACCCGTCTGTTACCAATACGTTGCTCGTAACCGTCCTTCCGTGACCTTATCTTTAGCCAGAATATGATTGCCCAAGCATTGGCCGCGTTTCTTTATGCAGCGCTCGAGAAGCGCTTTACAGCAAACACTCTGAAACCCGTTTCTAAATGCAGCGCTGAAATGTAGCGAACCGTTTCTAAACGTTTGCTGCAAGGGGTCGCTGCAGCGAAGATAAAGTAGCTTTTACGTCCGCTACACGTGTAAGGCCGCGACTCCACTAGCCGTAAAACAGCCGTAAAACCCCTCGTCGTAAAAGCTTTTAATCACGTGACCTATTTGCGTTTGCGCTCGGATTGCGGTGGAGGTCCGGCTAGCGATGCTTTTTACGGCGACAGTACTATTACGGTGTATACGTGATATATCAATATAAAGACAATAATTATATTCTACGAGTTTTCTCTATACTATAATTACAAATATAGTAAAAGTAATATCTTTACTTTCATATATTGACTTTTATTATTATATTATTAAGATAATATACAGCATTTATAAGCTTAGCTTTTTTTATTATATACTCCTCTAAATTGAAGGATTTTCGTTTGGCCGTTCATATCGCGTGTTTTAGGCATCCATTATTATAATCGGGATACCTCTTGTCGTAGATACATGAATACTTTCGGATGTTTTCGATAAATCTTTCCAGATCTTCTAGAGTAGCCACGAGAGAACGTACACAAAAGCTCGTTTTCCGCCATTTTCGCACGGTGTCATGATGACCTAGATTTAACTGACTTCTGATTAGTGGATGGTACCGGTTTACGGTCGTATTCACTTCGAAAGTTGAACACTGTTCAACTTGCTTTTACGTTGGTTTTACGACCTGCTCAGGCGTAAAATATCATGGTCACGTGATTAAAAGCTTTTACGGAGAAGGGCTTTACGGCCCTTTTACGGCTAGTGGAGTCGCGGCCTAAAGCAAAATGGACGCTTGTGTGTATAATACGATATTATGCTGCGAAAATAAAAGAGTCGAAGTGACTGTTGATAAAAATATTATGGAAACATTAAGGATTAAATTTTATAAAATGACTCTGAAAGTTATCTAAAGAATAAGGAAATACTATATTTTAAATATAATTATATATCTATGTCTTTACTTTGTTCACATTTTCGGAAAGAGAAATGCTCAATTCTTTATATCTCTTTATTTAAATATTGAAGTTCTTTAACTAAATCACTACTTTCGGCTGTAACTGTGGAATTAAAGGATAGATTACGGCATCCATGTTTCGCTCGAGCGGAAAGCGTTTCTAAACTATGATGCAGCGACGTGTAGCGATAGCTGCTTGTGACGTCATTTTCGCTACACTCTCGCTGCATAAAGAAACGCAGCCATTCGGTGTTTTAGCCAATCTATAAATTCGTATCTTTAGTAAGAAGCAGAGGTCGCGCTGAAAAACGCCAAAATTGCCATTTGGAAATATTTTATCGAAGTAGGGATAAAAACAGTCCGCTTATCATACCTAATGAAGTAAAGATAAAGGCTTCTTGATTAAAATAAATGTAATCTCAGGAAACGTATCTTTAATGAATACGCGCTTATCAAAGGCGAATACAGCGATCGAAACTACCCAACACCCCTCTACCGGAAAACGCACAGAACAAAACTTGACCAACAGCCTCAACTTTACAGATTACCGCTTTACGTAAATATTAAGACTATAAGTCAACAGTATTTACCGTGAAACGTTTATACTTATATCGAGTTACGCAATCGTTTACCATATATAAAACAATCGTTAAACAGCACGATACGTATCGGACGGCAAACTGTATCCGTTCGACGCCACCCAGCGGCGATTTCTTCTAATGGACGCAGAGAAAATTTCAAAATCCCGTTTTTATACGGAAAAATATATATTAACATAAAACGTGCTTGGTCACTGGTGGGCACGCGTATTTCAGTTTGACTATAGAAAGGTTGAGGCGCAAGTACAGACGTAAACTTCGTACCCGCGCTCGAACTCAGTTCGAGCGGTTTACATAGCGTTACACAGAAACCGGTATTTTAGACCCTCGGGATAAAAAACTTGGGGAATTTTTTTTTAACGTTTCGGATGTTTTTTCAGTCCCCAAATTTTTTGAAAATTTTTTCCCGCGCGAAAAAATTTTATTGCGATTTTTAATTAACCCTTAATGATGCACGATTAACGCTTAATTGTTTTTTATGGGATTTTTTTATGGAACTTTATTCATCCTTCTAAAGTTCTAGCGCGCCGATTTTACTTCGGTAAAGTTATTTAAAGCTATTTTCTGATGTGAAAAACAACATCCAATAGTTTTTTTAATTAATAGATTTTTTTATAATTACGTTTAATTAAGTCGGGGGGTCGGAAATTTCAATTAAAATCGTAATTTTAAAAAAATATTTAGAAATATACCGCCATCTAGTATTCACCCTACTTTTTACCCTTCTCCTCCTGAGTGTTTCATGAGAATGTCCCGCGAAAGACGACACCAGCTGTTCTCAAGGTCATCCAGCTGTGTAAACAATGACTGGTCGGTGTCAAGTTTCGCGCTAAGGCGAGAAAAAGGAAATTGTACTTTGAAGCTTTTTCTTCAAAATTAACACATTTCTTTCGTTTTTTTTAGTTTGAATTATTTTTAATTATAATTTAATTATTAATTATGATTTTTTTAAAAATTAGCGCGGACAGGAACCGGTTAAACTTGTACTGCAATCAGAAGTACTGTACATGTTTGATGTTTTAAGTCCAAGTAAGACATTGCGGCGCTCGTTTACAACATCACGTGACTCAATGAACGTCGCGCATTGACTCACAGGAAATTTGTTGAAAAAATGGCGGATACATTTAACATCGAGGGATACAAGCGAAGGTAAATAAATTAAACGGCTTAGAAGTATTTATAGGATGTTTAATAACACTGAATAATTATTTTTAATTAGCGTTCTCTCTCTTATCGTAAGATCGGACGATAGGACCACCTCATACTTTTGTCGAGGGAAGTAGTCTCTTATGTAAATTCGAAAGCAGCTCGGAAAATTAATTTTTAGAAAATTCACAAGCTTATTACGCTGTTGATGGTAGAAGATGCCGTGGAAGAACAAACCTACCTTAAGATAAGCTATTATGAAGACAAATATATGTAAATTCTATAGGCACATCGCAATACTTGCTAAAAAATTGTATTATTAAATAATTTCTGGATTAAAATCATCTGTTTCTTTACAATATTATTCGTAAATGCTTAAATAATCATAATTTTAATCCCAAACACAAAAAATGAATTAGTTTAACCGATCGTCTACTCGCCATGCTAGACGTAGCGAACGCCATTACCGACCGTATAGAATTGCCAGATGGCGGCGCTTGTCCGTTCGCCGTTCACGTTTTGGACTGAATGCGTGCGCCTCAACCTCTCGTCTTGTTTCCTATGGACTTCAGCTGACGTCATCGCACGCTGTAGTATATTCTTCGCGCCAACAGTAACCGAAACGAGACGTAAGAAAAAAAAGGGGGAGTAGAAATTTAAAAAAATATATATATATATTAATTTTTTTTAAGTCATATAAATATAATGCATTTACACATGAGCAGATAGGACCAAAAAAAAAAAAAAACATGTAGTCCGGACTTCTATAGAAAAAGATGACAAGAAACATTTAAAAATTTATAAGTACACGATTTAATGCAATTTACATATGTACATGATCTACAAAAAATGGATGAAATCTGTACAGATCGAATAGATTTTTTCCTTTAAAACAAGCTACTTTATTTACATATTTACAAAGTGGGAATGCTTAAATTCTAATTTTGAATCCACGATTTTCCCCCACGTCAGCGGAACCTACGTAAAAAAAATATCCCAAAAAATTGTTCCACATTCTTCTTCTTCTGAATTGAAATGCTTCACAGATTCTCCATTTTTTCGCATCACTACTTGACTTTTGCATCTCTTAAACCTATTAAAAATCATTGATCATTGATTGCTATGGTTTATCCAATTCCAAACGTTAAAGATGGCAAACATGAGGTTGTGCCAGCAATTTTTACTTACCAAAAAATTCTATATCTAATTTATAAAAATATATATATATTTATATACTTTCTCTTATGCAAATTACTAAATAATTACTTTTTTTTTTTTTGTTTCTTTTTTCAATTTTATAAATAATAATAGTGTGTTTATCAATTTTACAGAATGGTGCAAAATTTACATATTTTAACAGGCCTATAAATAACAGACAGTGTGTGCACCAAAGTCAAAAAACTAACATTAATTTTGAATGGAATGATGGTAATAAATACAATATTCCGTATGAAAAACTAATAATAATAATAATAATATATATATATATATATGTATATGTATATGTATATATTGAAGCTTCATAAATGCAAGAATATATATTTTAATTCTAACATTTTCTTTATATTATTTTATGTATCTGGCACGTATTCTATGGGCCGGAATCTCTTTGGCATCTGAGCGCGGGTGGATTTATAATTTACAAAATTAATTCTTGGCGTGGAGATGCACGCTCGGATCCAGAGATGCCGACCGCCGAAAATGCTGGCTTGGGGACGAAACGGACAAAATCGAATCTGACCGTTTTCTTGTTGAAATATAAAATTTCAAGTTTGAATTTTGTATGGTAATGGACAGCATAAATCAAACAATGTGCCACATACAAAAATATATAAAACTGACTTTGCATACGTCTAATACTTTCAAATTGGCCAGATATTATATAATAAATACTTCTTACAGATTAACATAATGCTCCAATAAAATTTAAATTAACACTAAAATCATATATATAAAGAAAATAAATAAATTAGTGGTGTATACTGTATATAAATGATATTTATAAAGGAGGAAAAAAGAATATATTAAAATTTGCATTACAGAAAATTTCATAAAAATTACAAAAATTTCCTATCTGTTGTCTAAGCATAAAATTAAGAACATAACAGACACAATGAAATTGCCTGTGTAGGTTTTTTTAACAATTTATATTGCAGAGAATTCCAAAATAATACACAAATATTTTTGTTTTGTTTTAATAGTTGGACAGACATTTTATCAGTTTGAGTGTAATGAGATCACAGATTATCATTTAACAAATCTGTTTTTGTGATAGTAAAGCCGGTTTTACCAATAAAATTTCTGAAACACAAATGGTTTAGCCAAAAATATCAATTTACACTTATTAATATACATGACGTGATCTATAAAAAAAAGTCTCTAAGTTGGAAAACTGTTTTCATTTTTTGAGCACATCCTATTCTACAAACTAAGAGAATGTTTACATCCAAATGCCAACAAACATTACTAGAAACATTTGGCATTGAAACCTGAAAATTGGCAGTTTCAACTGTCTTTTGTACTACCTTAAGATATCTTTTTCATAGATCACATCACTTATCAAGAATTCTAACATACATTACAAGAGGTTCTATCTACTCATTCAACTTTGCAAAATGTCAAGGAAAATTCTACATAAATACTACTGTATGAGCCAAAGATAAATTAAAATTTACATATAAAATTAGGCTCACTATATATTAAATGGACATCTGTTAAATTTGTTTAATACATTAAATGCAATTTTAACAAATGATATTTTTAAAACAACAAAAACAATTACTATTAAGCAGAATAATTCACTCAAAAATTTTAACACTTGATTGAAAGAATAGGAAGAGGAGAAAGACTTTATAACTAATGTTCAGATCACAGTCAGATTAATGATGTTACATAATTTTTAAAATGTTTCAAGATAAAAACTTCCCTTAGCAAATGCCAATTCAATTATACATCATGAAAAAATGTTTCCAACAAGATATTAAAAGTACAATCTCAACAAATGTCACCATCATTGCATCAACAAATAAGGAAAAGAATGATCTCTACAGCTAAAAATTACTTATAGTATTATACTATTATATATAAATGTAGTTGCAGTATTCAAAACAAAAATATATATATATATATATATATTTGCATGGACAAGTTTTATCAGGGTACCAAAGTGGCATATCAAAAAATCCACCTAGCATGCAATGTATTACATGACTCTGACTGAGAAAATACACAGTAAAAAGTAAACAATTTGCTTTAATTTATTTTAAGTATATTCCCTTTACTTCTAATAGTAGTACTGTTCTTCAAAACTCTAAAAGTTTTGGCACCCACAAAATATGTAAACCTAAATATGCATATTTGGCATGCAGATTAATAAAAGAGTTAAAAGTGCACCCTGATTACAATGTGGCATATGTTGCCACTTTGGCTTACATGACTTCAAAAAAGCTGGAAGCAGTAACCTTTGTATTATGACATGCAATTTCACTTTTGAGGAGTGTAACATCACAAAGGAATGCACATAGCTACATGTAAATTGCAGGACCAGGGCTGCAAGTCTGGTGTGGGTCGTCATCATTGAAATTGGACCACTGAATGGCATTAGATACTGTTTACAGATGAATCCTGCTTCTATCTGTGGAGAAATGATTGCTGTGAACAGGTGTAACAGTATTCCAGGAAACTTTACATGCCAGCCCTTTTTGCAGAACATCATACCAGCCTTACACAGGGCATCATGGTTTGGGGAGACATCATATTCGATCAGTGGACAAGTAAATTCTTGCTCTTAATAAAAATATGCATTTTGAAATAGAACCCTATTGGTTTATGCAAAGTCTGTGTTAATGAAAAGTAGATTTATGATCCCACAGATGAGAACAGGCATTTAAACCTTAATGAGCTTGGTTAACATGCAATATAAATCAATGTTGCGATTCAGTGAATTTGGTAACAATTTTATTACAACTTTAAAAGTGGAAACACAATACCATGAAGGAATGCACATTGCAGGTCTGGTAGAAGTGATAGAGATATTGCAAATGATAAAAGTACAAAGATAGGCAACAGACATCTGTTTATTCAGTAATGAATATAGCCTCCACAGGCAGCTATACAGGCTGCAATTAGGGATTGCAATCCAACAGTGTTTTAAATCCAGCTGGATTTTTGCTGGACCAACATCTTTCCAGCTGGATCCAGCACGGATGTATTTTTGGAGGAATAAGTGTTATCTATCTATTCAGCAATTTATGGTGTTTTTAAAGAAATAAAACATTTTTTTTAAATATTTAAGAAACTTTTATAACTTAGACTGGTGACTATAAATCAGTAAAACTTCTTACATATTTAGGTAGTAAACTTAACTTTGGTTCAGTTTAACACTTTAGATAGAGATAATTAACTTTAAATGTTAAAAATTACATTATAATTATAATCTAACTAAAGTTAAATAATAGCAAAGGTAATTCTACTAATTAATTTATATTAATATATTATATTATAATAATTCAAGGACAGATAATCAGTGGCTAAGTGGCTACCAGTCTTACCAGTTTTCTTATATAGGTTCTACATATCAGTCTGTAGTTATTTATAAGTAATTTAATTATTAGTGTTAGTAAAGTAGTGAGTAAGTAATAAGTAGTGATGCCACGAATGGTGATTTTGCCGAATACCGAATACTTGACTACACTCTCAGTCGAAGCGCTGAATATTCGGCAAAATATGTGTACATTTAGCAGGTGACAAGTTAGGACCTGTCTCATTGCGGTGGGTGCAGTAGCGACACCACGGGTACATTTGTTTTATTTGTGAGTAGATCGTGTCACGACACACATTATGTTCACTATTACATCAAATTTTGTTACTAATAGTCCTTATGACTATTAGTAACACAATTTGAGGTTGAAACGCAAGTTGAGCTTGAAACACAGTTCAACTTTAATGAGAATGACAAATATCTGGTTGCCACTTTTCTTGATCTGCATTTCAAAACCAGTTTTCTGAGATTAGTTCAAATGCAAAGAGCAAAACAAAAAGTTCTTTTAGAAGCTCTGAAAATTAGTTGTGATGAGTCTACTAGTACCAATAATGATTCTTCTCCACTTCGTAAGAAAAGAAATATCAATGAAAATGATAAAATCATTGAAATAGACGACAGTTTCTGGAACCATTTTGAAGAAGTTGCTACAGAAAATATGCAAAATGATGAGGATGTGGAGAAGAAAAGTGCTATTGCAAATGAGATTGATTTTTATATGAAAACTGTTCGCCTAGATCAGACGTCTCAGACCTTTACAAGTGGTGGTCAGCAAATGCAAAACAGTATCCAAGCCTGACAGAATTCGGTAAGATTTATCTATCGTCTCCCAGCAGTAGTGTATATAGTGAGAGGCTATTTTCAGAAGCAGGTATAGTTCATGAGGAAAGCGCAATCGTTTGCTATCAACAAATGCTGAAAAAATTGTTTTCATTCATCACAACTTACCACTGACAGATTTTAAGTATTAAATATAATAATTTGTGATTAAAATAAATACATTTTTGAGTAATATGTGTGGTTTTTTTTCCATAATTTGGTATTCGGTTGAATACTGAATATTAAAAAGTAGCCGAATAGGCCGAATACCGAATAGTAGCCGAATATTCATGGCATCACTAGTAATTAGTAGTAATCTAGTAGTTAGTTATTATTATCACAATCATGAATCACATACATTCATATCATATCATTATATATCTAAGATACTGATACTCATTAACTTAATTAACTATTTAACTAACTAGGTAGTTTCAGTTTCTCACTAATTTTCACAATAAAATTGCCTAGCCTAGCCTACCCCACTAACCACTTACAGAATAAATTTTAAAAACTCTTACTTAATAGAATTAGAGTAGAAGTTAGATAATATTAGTCTTGTGTTGAATAAAGTATTTTAAAGGATTAAATAAAACTAAATCAATCACTTCTGTTATTTTTTTTGACTTTTCTGAAAGTAGGATCTCAAGAAACAAATGGTATTGATAGTGTTGTCTCCCAACCTACAGGGGTTGGACAAAAATATGGAAACACCAAAAAGAAACCTATTATTAAGCCCTAATACGGTGTAGGAAAACCGTTGACATTCAAAACAGCTTGCAGTTATCTCGGAATGGATAAATACAGGTCCTGTATGGTTTTCAAAGGAATCTTGTACCATTCAACCTGCAAAATAGTGGCAAGTTCAGGTAATGATGATGAAGGTGGATAGTGATCACGCACCTGTCTCTCCAAAGTAGACCACAAAGGCTCAATAATATTGATGTCTGGTGACTGTGGTGGCCAGAGGCAATGCGACAAATCACCCTCGTGCTCACAAAACCACTTTTGGACGATGTGAGCTGTGTGAACAGGCTCCCTGTCGTCTTGGAACACAGCATCACCATTGGGGAACAAACATTGTACCATGGGATGAACACAATCGCCCAAAATGGTTACATAATCTTTGGCAGTAATGTGACTTTGCAGAGTAATCATGGGGCCCATGGAATACCACAATATGGCTCCCCAAATCATAACCGAACCCCTGCCATGTTTCACTCTTGGCAGCAAGCAGTCTGTATCGTAAGCTTGGGCCGGCGTTCACCAGACGTAAACTCGACCACAGGTTGGAAACAGTGTGAAACAAGACTCATCCGACCAAATGACTCTTTTCCATTGCTCCATAGTCCAGGTTTTATGGCTTCGGCACCACATTTTCCTCTTATGGGCATTTGCATTACTGATTAATTGTTTTGGAATTGCAGCTTGCCCTGAAATTCCCTGCTTATGAAGCTTCCTTCGAACTGTTTTGGTGCTGACAGGATTTGTGAGCTTCATATTCAGTTCGGCAGTGACTTTTGCAGCTGTAGTCTTCTTATTTTTTGTCACAATCCTCTTCAATGACTCGTCTGTCACGATCACTCAACACACACTTTCGTCCACGTTGTGACTTAGTGGATGATGTTTTTCCACTTGTTCTGTATGCATTATAAATCTTTGATACGGTGCCTCTTGACACCCCAAACACTTCGGCCACCTTGGTTATGGAAGCACCCACCATACGAGCACCAACAATTTGCCCATGTTCGAATTCACTTAGCTCTGACATTGTGCACTCCCACCTACACAAAACACAATTCTAACAATGACTGACATGTGCAACGTATTGAGGAGATTGCACAGGTGTCATTAATAGTCAAATACAACAGTGCAACCTAGAGGTTTGACTAGAATCAACATTTACATTCAACTCTGCATTTCATGAGAGGTTTCCATATTTTTGTCCAACCCCTGTACTTCTTAATGAACTGCATATATATCCCGCTGCCGAGAAGGCCTTTTCTGCCTCTACGCTAGTTGGTTTCAGGGTCATCAAATAATCATAAATCAAAGATAAAAGTTTTCACCTCTGACTCTCTCACTTTCATAAACAGCCATTTCCTTTTTTAATAACTTATCATAATCCTTCTCAGTACTAGTTTCTTTCTGTTTCATGAAGTTTTCTTTCTCACTCTTTAGTTGCATCTCCAATTCTTGTTCCAATGTGAAATTCAGGGAATCTGGGTTATCTGGATCATCGTTTTCCACTTCCAGCAGCAATGGCAGAGGATATTATGGAAGTGGAAACTGATAATCCAGATATCCCAGATTCCCTAAATTTCACATTGGAACAAGAATTGGAGATCCAACTAAAGAGTGAGAAAGAAAACTTCATGAAGCAGAAAGAAACTAGTACTGAGAAGGTTTATGATAATTTATTTAAAAAAGGAAATGGCTGTTTACGAAAGTGAGGTGAAAACTTATCTTTGATTTATGATTATTTGATCGGCATCAATATCTGCCGGACTGCCTGTTAAACATGTGATAGGCTTAGCGGAGAGAGCAACACGACTCCCGATCATCACATAATCACCGAAAAAAGTATGATAACTTTCTTATTTTTCGTCTCCGGTAAAATATCAATTGAGCTGAAGTAAAAGATTTTCTATTAGCTAGCGACAGTCATCTCCGGGAGAGATAGGTTAGGTTTTGTGAACAAGCTGCGAAAGCAGCGCATAGTCTCAAAGCCAAAGTGGTGAGCGAAGTGAGCCGCGAGGCTGCAGCTCCCCATAAGCTTAAACTGCAATCGTTCTGTCACGTGATTCATTGATGTCACAACCGACTGTAAATTAGAATTATGCACCAGGACAAGGAGAGGAGTTACTTATTTTATTTAGCACAAAGATAATTTATTTAACGAGAGCAGAAAGTCAACTGGCAATTAAATCAGCAGAGGTAAAAGGGCAGGCGGTGCGGTGTAGAGGGGGGTGTAGCACTTGCCACACTGAATGGCAACGCCGCTCCTGCCGCCGAGTGATAGCACAAACAGCAAAGTGGCAATGCCGACAACATAGACTTTTGTGCCATTATTTAGAAAGTTAATTGAGTATTTGCAGACGATCCAGCTGATGCGGATGAGGGATCCAGTGTGAGATCTGCCCCGAATCTGATTTCAAAAATGTTTACCGAAGTATGCAAGCTCCTGAACATAAACAGGCTCCTCACCACCGCCTATCATCCCGCCAGTAATGGCGTTGTGGAAAGATTTAACAAAACATTAATTGATATTTTAGCACATTATGTAGCCAGAGATCAACACGATTGGGACGAGTGGATACCTTACGCTCTCTTCGCGTACAACACCTCGGTTCACGCTTCTATGAATGAGAGCCCATTCTTCCTTTTGTATGGTAGAGACCCTACCTATCCGTTTGATATAGTTACTAAGCCGGCGGAAGTGCATTATGATATAGATGACAATTTTGCCTCAGAATTGCAACAACGGATGAAATTAGCCCATCAAACGGCTCAACAAGTGGCCGAACAGGCCGCCGAACTTCGACAAGAACGACACCGGCGACAAAATAAGCCTCCCTGTTATAAGGTGGGAGACCGAGTGCTATTAAAGGAAGTCGTTACGCCAAGAGGGTTAAAGCAGAAATTAGCACCGCGATGGTCTGGACCCTATCGAATTATCGAAGCTCTCGGTCCGGTAAACTTTAAAATTGAACATTTAGAAACCAAACGTAAGATGCATGTCCACGCGGATCGAATCAAACCAACGACCGCCCGCGAAGAAGTCCACCTGCGGCAAGCTCGAAGTAATAATCAACTCACAACCTTGACCACAACCACCGAGCCTGATCAATCCTCATCTCGACCCGTGGGACGAATTTATCTTAACCTCTATCCCTACTCAACCCCCTACGGGAGAAATAAGGGAAAGGGAAAGTGAAGAGGACACCGAGCACGGGGACTCAGAGCGCGAACAATCAGAGGCCGAGGAACCAGAAAGTACGCCTCCATACGCGCTACGCAGCCGTGGCCTGGTCCCCGAACAGCCATGGGTGATGCCACGGCCAAGCCGAAATCGTAGTCGCATCCCGCGGTTCGTTTCGCCCACGACCAGCCAACCGTCGTCCCCTGAGCGCAGGGAATAAACTAATGAAAGTTAGCCATACCCAATTATTAGTCTACACCCCCCCCGTCTTCCCTTCTTTCCTTCCGGTTCTGAGTTGGCAGCTTCACCTCAGCCGTCATTAACTCTTTCCCTATCCTTCCAGGAAAATGACTTCTACGGAATCGGACCAAGCATACGCTTCCTTCGTGACGTGCCCCGTCTGTTACGAGCTCGCGCAGGCGCCGGTGTACCAGTGTACCAATGGGCATCTCATGTGCGCAAAATGCAGGCCCAGAATCTCCAACTGCCATACCTGCCGCAAGGCTCTCGGAAATATCCGGAGTCGCGTGGCGGCAACAAATAGTCGCCACGATGCTGGTACCCTGCATAAATCAACGGTTCGGCTGCCGGGAACTGTTCTCCAAAGCGGACCGGGAAATTCACACACCACTTTGCACGTTTGCGCCATTATCCTGTCCTATTTTCGACTTCAACTGTCCTTGGGAGGGAGCTCAAACGGACATTATAGCCCATCTGCGGGACGATCACCCACAAGTCCCTTTCCTCTCCAGGTCCTCCCTCCTTATTCTTGGGGTTCATACGGACCAACCCTGTTCTCAGGTTTGGGCTGCCGTATTAGAATGCCACAACCAAAGGTTCCTCGTAAAAGTTGAGAGAACATCCCAAGATCCACCTATTTTCCCCATCAAACTCTATCTTTTATCCGACCCCTCGGCTTCTATTTTTCTCTATACTATTACTTGCAGAAAGGGGCCACACACTCTTCAATGGACCTCGACCCACATTCCGCGGTACGGCCATGGAGATACCTATGACTTCTATGCTCCCCTGGAGCTTTCCGCGGAATCTTTTAGGGCGTTCGGGGCCTTTAATAATTTCAAATTTAGTATAGACATTAAGGCCGAGTCGGTCTAAACCCTAACTACAACCCTCTTCCAGACATGCACCAAGAAGGGGAATGGTGGGAGACACCGGTCTCCACCCCGGTCTCGCCTCCCGAAGAGCCCGAAGTCAACGCTGTCTCACTGCAGGCAGCGCTGAGCTTTAATCGCTCTCAGCGCCGACACCGTCGTACCCCCGCCACCCTGCTCCTCCCGGTTAACCACCGCTGTCCCCCGGAATTAGAGGCGAACTTCCGAGATGAAGTAGCCCGGGTGGAGGAGTATTACCAGGGAGGCAGGGGACGAAGACAGGTGGCCGAGGGCGCCGCTCAAGTATTCGGCCCAGCCTCGCGAGCTCCCCAGACGGCGGCCACAGCGGAACCCAACACTGGCTTGTCCTCTTCTCACCGCCGCCCTACCGACAGAAGCCGAAGCCGAACGGCCACTTAAGAAGCACTCCCGTTTGTCTGGATACTTCCGGATCCTATAATGTAGACAGAAGACATTTTCTTTGTACATTATATTACTTTATATTATCTTACTTATAGTACATTATTTCGTACATACCTATATTATGATTATTTACCTGTACATATAGTGCTCAATAAATTGTGCCTTATATTAATCCACCCCTTCGTTCCGTGTTCATTATTTATCCAAAGGAGGGGACGACACAAGGAAGAGGGGCCTCGCCCCTAACCGGAATAATTAGTTAAAGGTTTTGTAACCTACTATGATTTGGTTTTCCTACTCTTTGCAGAAGCCAACCTAAAAGGTACAATGCTGTTCCTGCCACTAGGCCTTCTTATCCTAAGTAGCAGCTATACGGCGCTACATCCTCCCTCGGACCCAAAGGAATTTACCAAAGGCGTCATTTTCTTACATCGAGGCAACTTCCTCATCACGGCAAGCCATTGGACCTTGGTCACCGATATCATGTTTGAACCGTTGGAGCGACAACTGCAATTTGTCTCTGAATCGGTAGCATATCTGAAGGCCTGGATTCAACAACAAGAACAGCAAGCACCAAATCAAACCGGAACTGAATGGAAACTTCCCACTCAAGGCCTCGAATTAATACAGGCCTCCTTCCGGAACTATCAACGAGAATATCAAGAACTCCTTGCGTTAATCACACTTCGGCCCACTCCCCAAAGGAAAAGAGGACTCATAGACTTCGGAAGAAAAGCACTTAAATTCCTCTTCGGAACGGCCACCTCCGACGAAGTCGAAACGTTAAATACAGAAATCGAAACTATCAAACGGCGGACCGAGGGAATCATTCATTTAATACGCTCACAAACTACCCTAATACAAGATACGTTAAACATAAGTAAGCAAAATAGACACCAAATTTACGTTCTGTTTAAACGAGTAGAAAGCTTCGGCGAGTTAATCAACTTATACCGCTTCAATCTCGCCTATGAAATTATCCTAAGAACTGTTGAATCATCCATCCAAGAGTTACATTTCCAGCTGTTAGAACTACGCGAAGCGATAGATGTCCTAGAACAGAAGCGATTGAACACTTATTTTGTTCCTCGCGAAGTTCTCTTACGTACTCTCCGAGATATACAAACGAAGCTTCCCAACGGTTACGCCATGATCGAACCAATAACACCAGATACGCTATTCAAGTACTACCAATGGATTACTACCATTGCTGTAGCAGTGCCGGGGAAACTAAGAATTTTCGCCAAAATACCTTTAATCACTCCTAGTGGATACTTCGACATGTACGAAATTGTGCCGTTTCCTACTTACATCCCCGCGATAAAAACTTTTATCCAATTCCATACTGCGTACCCCGTCATTGCGTTATCTATGGATCGACAGTCCTACATGCTGCTACAGCGACATGAATTAAGCACCTGTACAACTGCCCACTTCGCCGTTTGCTCCGTGGATCTTCCCATTCTCAGGGCTCCCCAACAAAGTTGTGAATACGCCCTCTTCAGCGGGATCGAACTACAAGTCAAGGACCTCTGCAAGCGACAAGTCATCCTTAATTATGCGCCAATTTTTAAGAGATTAGATCAACCCGGAACGTGGGTCTACTCCACTCCTGAGCCTCTCACCTTAACTATTCGATGCCCTAATAGGCATCAAAAGACCCCTTTTTCCTCTACAACTCAAAAATTAAATAACACCGGAATCATCAGTCTCCCAAATGCTTGTACTGGCTACTTGCCCGGAGTTATCCTCACCTCACATTTCCAAGGCCAGTCAACTATATCTCTACAGTGGACCCACCAATTGGTCATTCCACACATCGACCAGGTTATCAATCAAACGGAGATGCAACTCCTATTGAACCATTTTAAGAACCCCGCAAGGCAGGAGAAACTACCATACACGACGGACTATGACATCCAGATAGCAGAACGATCTCTCTCTAACGTCAAATATGATCTCAATCATTTGTTACGAATGACGTCAAACCCCGCACCAGCCTCTCACGTACATCCATCCACTATACTTGCTAGTTGCCTTGGTACTACAATAATTCTTATTGGCCTTATCTGTATTTTCCGATTGGTTATACGCCGCCGACAACAACCTCCGGCGAGGGCGGAGGATGATAATATTCGAATGAAGGACATAGGCAACCGACAACAATCGCAAGATACTCGACCCGAAGAAATCCGTCTTCAAGAAAGAGAAACTAACCCGCTTCCGGGAAGCGACACACCCTTACAGGAAGCACCCCGGAGCGATCCCACCCACCTTCACCAACGGGCCATTGTTCAAACCTATTAACACCGCCATTTTTTGATCCTTTGTTTAACTTCTTCTTTCGAAGTTTTGTCCTTATTATAATCCATTATAATATGTCACTATATATCACATGTTACACTATATTACTACTTACTATTACTTAAATATTATATTACTTATATTTCATTATTCTTATACTTATATTATTCAAATTTTATTTAACCATATTAACCAACATTTTGAGTTAATCCAACGTGTTAGCTTATCCCATTTAGATTTAAGTTAGGATTTTATCATCCTAGCGGCCTGAGGAGAGAGTAACCCCATTTATTAATTTTTGTAATGTGTACCTCGATCCGAAAACAAATAGACCTTTCATTTCAATTGACTATTTGTAATTGACTTTTGTGAGTACCAATAGGACGACATCCTCGCCGCAACGGACTAAGACTATGACGACCCTCCACCAAAATTAATCACCGCACCGAAATCCACGCATGACGACACCGCCACACTACAACAAACTACATCAAGACACCACTCACCGGAATCCTCCAGCCCTCAAGTTCCTGTTTAAATTCGATCTTCACAACAAGCGAACACGCCAACTAGGTAACACAAGTCAACGAACTCCCTTCAACAAGAGGACATAACGAACACTCAAGACCTTGAACTTTACTCTCGTGCCCAAGTGACGAAAGGAAACTACGTCTGCACCACATGCCAGCTAGGAAACAACCCTACTTCCGGAACACCGTTGTTGTTTACCAAACCCACCGTGGTTGGTTTAACATAACAACTTGTTGTCACGCGCGCCCGATTAATCTTTGATTGTCGCGAAATCAATAAATTATTAATGTCCCCAGGTAAATCGTGTAACAATTCGCCGTATAAATCATTGTCCCGACTAATTAATGTCGCCTGTAAGTCACCAATCAGGGGGAGACAGCACGCGTAAATTAGTTCTTGGGCCTCCTATCCGTTCTGTGGTCATATTAATTTTAGCCCCGGCCTTAAAAGTTCTTGTAGCATAGTTACCGAACCCTCCTCTTCCTCTACGGGGGAAGAGAAAGAAACCGGAGAAGAAAAGAAAAAAAAAAAAATCGAACCTGCCCTTCAGGGACAGCTTCGATTTTAAAAAGCCCAAGGTGGTGTGAGAGTTCGAACCCACCGGAATTTAGCCGGTAATGATACATCCCTTTCCGCGCGAGTAGAAGGAAAAGGGATATGAGTCAAAAGAAAGAAAAAATGAATCAGGAGGAACAAGAGTCGAAAAACGCGGGTTGGCGAAACTGGAACTCGTGACCGAGAGAATAAAAGGGCGACGACAGAGAAAAGGGGGGTCGGTTACGTTTGTCTTTTAGCCTGTGCGCGTGCGACCAAAAAATCGAGGGGAACCGCCTGAAATCAACGAAATCGTGTCGACTACGAAGACCGACCCGGATCACGAGGTATGACCCGAATTTATGTAAACTCTCCCTCCGCGAATCCGAACTCAGGCGACAGATCGCTCGCCGTTTTTGTAATTGTCATGTTAGCTTTAATAAATCATTGTTGTTGTTATTATCCATTGTAATGTCCTTTATTCGAATGTCGTCACCGCCGCTCTACCGTCGAACCCATTCACTTCCTCCACTCGCTTAACGCGTAACGCGTAACTCATCCGAACCGCCATCTTGACGTGGGCAGGTCTCACAGACCTGTTAGCTGACAAAAAGGAGGAACAAGACTTTGGCCGCCTCCCGGCACCCACACCAGTAATTGCAATCCCTAGGATGCAATTACTGGTGTGAGGTGCCTTTCTATATACACAAATTCAACCAACCACAAATCTAAAATATTCAGAGGAAAACTACAAAAGTTAAAAACAAAACTTGAATTTGCTTGTATGTTAAATATTCTGTTTCATTCTACATATTTCTCAGACAGGTCATTAAACAAAATTGTAACTGCAATATGAATGAGGAAATTAATGGTTGCCTGAGGTATTACTTGCCAAGCTGCGTCCAATGTAGCATGCATGTCATCTATGGAATGTGGTGGTGGTGGTCCCCGGTGCACCTCACATCAGATGAGATCCCATCAGTTTTCAATGAGAGAGAGATCCAATGATGCTGCTGACCAGGAAAGGATATGAATTCTGTTGAAGGCCAGGAGAATTTGCCTTGAGACATGTAGTCAGGCATTGTCTTGCTAGAACACTGTGTTGGGTGCAGTATGCACCAGTGACCAAATCAAAGACCCCATAATTCATGTGACATTTGTCAGAGTAATAGAAATGTGCACTGGGCTGTTTCTAGTGCATATTTCTTCTTACTGTGAAGACTTCACTTTCTAATAAATTAAATTTCTGTAAAATTTACTACAGTTATTCTAAACTAATGTTTCACAATAATTCTATAGTAATTCTGACAATTTAACAATAGTTAAACTAAAAATTAGTGTATTACAATTGGTCATAAAACTCTGAATCAAGTGAATCACAATAAACTTATAGCTTAAATTTAAGATTCCAAATTGTGGTAAAAATCAGAAAGTACTCATTCTTAAATCCAAAATTTTACATCAAATATTTAAAATAAAGAAAGCTAATGACAATCCAATTAACTTTTTATCATAAATTTGTATAGAAAAATATTAAGTCACTAAAACGATGCAGAAAACACAGTAGTTAACTACTGTGTACTTCTATATACACAAATTCAACCAACCACAAATCTAAAATATTCAGAGGAAAACTACAAAAGTTAAAAACAAAACTTGAATTTGCTTGTATGTTAAATATTCTGTTTCATTCTACATATTTCTCAGACAGGTCATTAAACAAAAGTGATTTGTAATTCTCAAAAGAAAGAAAACGTTACATGGTTGCTGACGTGTACTAGGTAGTTACCCCTATGACAGTTGTGTGTGTACTAAACACAGACTTTTCCCCTTATCATTATTTCCTAAACAACACAGTGTAACAGCTATTTTCACACCATTGTATTAAGTGTTATAAGTAATCTAGAGATAATTTAAAGTATGACGGAAAGAACGCACCCAGAGATTTATATATAAAAATATACCCGTTTATTTTCTCCATAGGACTAATTAGATACAAGCGATTACTTTACAGAGAAACACGTGATAAGGTACATGGCTCACGATCCGCGAACATAAATTCTACGCGGATTAGAGAGAGAGAGAGAGCTTACAAATATTCGCGTGTAGGATAAATACCTCAAGATATGTAGTCGGATGTCGATGTAATAATCGATGATATCCTTATAGACCGTTGTAGGTGTTCGGGCTAAGAATAAATGATCTTATAGTAGATCGTCGGTAATGACTCTGTCCACTAACAGGTAATAGTTGTTCAGGTAGGAAGTGTAACGATGACAGTTCGGCTTGAATATAGATGATGAGGGAGGATCGGCGGCGACAGGTAACTATCCTTTTGAGCGCACAAACACACGGTCAGTAACAACTTCTTTTTCTTACTCATCGTACTCCCTTTTTATA